>NW_007258123.1:21965-81305 GCF_000164805.1 Carlito syrichta | reverse complement strand
TTCCTGCTGGGCTCCGGCGATCCTTCCGCCTCAGCCTCCCAAGTAGCTGGAACTACAGGCACGCGCTACCACGCCTGGCTAATTTTTTTGATTTTTATTGTAGAGATGAGGTCTTGCCAAGTTGCCCAGGCGGGTCTCGAACCCGCGGGCTCAGGCAATCCACTCACCTCAGCCTCCCAAAGGTGTGGGATTACCGGCTGAGCCACCGAGCCCGGCTTACATTTTATTTTAAAAACTATTTATTTGTATTTTTACAGCTATATCATAGTTGGACATATTTTTTGGAGTACATATAATATTTTTATACATGTATACAGTGTGTAATGATCAAATCAGGGTAAATACTTGCATCTTATATGTGAATAATTTATTACAATCTGCTGGTGTTTCCATTTTACCATTCAAATGAAGTACATAAACTTTACTTTCTTTTGTGTCCCTTTGCTCTCCTCATTTATAATTGTCTTATTATTTTTGCTATATTTATTTTAAAACCACATCAGACAATATTATCATTTCAACTTCAACTATGAAACATAACTCAACTATGAAACTCAGAAGAGAAGGAACACCTATTTTATTTACCCATGTATTTGCTTACTATGTTTTTTTTTCCTTCCTGAAGTTCCAAGTTTCATCCTTTTATTATATACTTTTTGTTTAGAGAAATTTCTTGTTCCTTAGGATAGGTCTTCTGGTAACAGCTTCTCTTAGATTTTCTATATCTGCGAGTGTCTTGATTTCTTCTTCATTCCTGAATGATATTTTTACTGGGTATAGAATTCTAGAGTAATAGCTTTTTTCATTTAGCACTTAAAAAATATTGTGCCATTTGCTTTTGGCTTTCATGATTTCTGATGATAAATCCACTGTCATTTAAATTGTTTTCCTTCATGTACTTATGGTGTTATTTTTCTTTGTCTTTAGCTTTTGAGACTTAATTATAATGTATTTTAGCTTGAATTATGATGAATTTATACTGCTTTGAATTTGCTAAGTTGTTTGAATCTGCAGGTTTATATCTCTTGCCAAGTTTGGGAAGTTTTCAGACATTATTTCTTTGAGTACTCTTTCAGTATTAACTTTTTAAACTTTAAATTGACTATTTATTGAGTTAAATTTCAAAAATTTTAAGTTTTATGGCTACATGATAGTTATACATATTTATGGGGTACATGTGATATTTTGATAAAAGTATACAATGTGTAATTATCAAAGCTGGGTACTTGGGCTCTCTAGCACTTCCAAAACTCATCTTTCCTTTGTGTTGGCAACATTCCCATCACACTTTGAAATATATAACAAATAGTTAACTATAGTCACTATTGTGCTACCGAGCACTAGATCTTATTTCTTCTATCTAACTGTGTTTTTGTACAGATCAACCAACCTCTCCTTAGCTCCCTCTCCCCACTTCTTTTCCCAGACTCTGCTAACCACCATCGTATTTACTACCATTATTGAGTCAATTTTTTTAAGCACCCTCATATGAGTGAGAGCATGTAACACTGTTACTTTGTGCCTGGCTTATTTCACTTAACAAAATGTCCTCCAGCTCTGCCTTCTTTCTTATCTCTTTCTGGACTCTGATAACACAAATGTTAGATTTTATTTTTATTATAGTCCCACAGACCACTGAGCCCTGTTTATTTCCCCCCCAGTCTATTTTATCTTTGTTGTTCACATCGGGTAACTCCTATTGCTTTATCTTCCAACTCACTCCTTCTTCCTCTGTCTCTTGTATTCTGTTGGTAAGCCTGACCACTGAAATTTCTTCACCTCAATGTTACATTTTTTCAGTTGTAAATCTTCAGTTTTGTTTTTGTTTATATCTTCTATTTATTTGCTGAAGTTTTTTTATTTTTTCATTTATTTCATTTCAAATATGTTTGTAATTGCTTGTTGAAACATTTTAAAATCATTTCTGCTCTGAAATTTTTGTCAGTTAATTGTAACATCTTCTTGAAACACTTAAAATCTTGTCTGCTCTAAAGTCTGTCAGATAATTATAACATCTCTGTCATTTCAGTGTTGGCATCTATTGTTCATCTCTTTCTTTTTAAAAAACTCGATTGAGATTTTTCTGGTTCTTGTTATGACCAACGATTTTCAATTGAAACATTTTCATGTGATGTGGAGACTCTAGATATTATTTAAGCCTGCTTAATTTTTTTTAAAAGAAATAGCTTTATTGAGGTATAATTGACATGCAATAAAATGCACACATATAAAGTATACATTTTGATATGTTTTGACGCATGTGTATACCCACTACATTATTATCATAATAAAGATAACGAACATATCCATAAACCCAATTTTATGTATTAGAATATGTTTGTGATCTTGGTTTTTCCAAATTAGCATCTGCTTTAGCTGGCTTTTGTTGACATGCTCCAGAAGGGAAAGGAAGAATTGCTACCTTGTTACTGACAGGTAGAAACAGAAGTCCAGGTTCTCCACTCAGCCTCTATTAACATCCAGGGCAGGAGCCATTCTTTACTGTTGGGTGGGGTTGGGAATTCTGGCTCCCCATGTGGTCTCCACTGACAATGCAGTGAATGCAGTCTTGTCTATGCAGGTGACGTAAAAGTCCTAACTCTCCTCTAGGCTTCCTCTGACATAACACTCCATCAGGAAGGGGAAGGGATGCGTCTTACTGATGAGTTAGAGTGAAAGTCCAGGCTCTCCATATGGTTTCCACTGGAGCTGTGTTGGTGAGGGAGATGTCCTTAATGACTGATGGGGATGAAGTCCTGAATTCTTACTTAGTCTTTCCTGATACCACTTCAGCAGGAATGTTGATGTATCTTTGTGCAGTCTGGCGGAGATGAAGATCTAGGCTTCCCATTTGACTTTTGTTAGCTTGTGTATGAGTGCAGCTATAGTTTTCTCAGTGATGTTTGTCTGGAATAGAGTGGTTGTTCAAAATTTTCTGTTTTGCTAGACTACCTCTTTTTTTGGTAATTTGACTATAGATAATGGGCTTTTATTGGGACTTATTTTGTCTTTGGTGTTTCTGGGTTGCCAATTTCTTCAATCCCAAATCTGATATGTACAGGCATACCTAGAAGATATTGTGGGTTCAATTCTGGACCACTTGAGTAAATATTGCAATAATATAAGTTATACATATATTTGGCTTCCCAGTGCATGTAAAAGTTGATTATACTATATGATAGTTTACTAAGTGTGCAATAAATTGCATACATCTAAAAACAATTTACATTCCTCAATTAAAAATACTTTATTGCTAAAAAATGCGAATGATCATCTAAGTCTTTGGCAACTTGTAATCATTTTGTCATTGAAAGATCTTGCCTCAATGTTAATGGCTGCTGATTGATCAGAGTTGTGGTCACTGAAGCTTGGGTGACTGTGGCAACTTTAAAAAATAAGATAACAGTGAAGTTTGCCACGTTGATTGATTTTTTCTTTCATTAATTTTTTTTGTAGCATGTGTTACTGTATGATAGCAATTTACTCATAGTAGATTTTCTTTCAAACCCTTCCGCTGCTTTGTAATGAAGTTTATGTGATATTCTAAATCCTTTGTTGTCAGTTCAACAATGTTGACAGCATCTTCACCAGGAGTAAATTTCATCTCACAAGACTTCTTGCTTTATTCACCCATATGAACAAACTCTTCATCTGTTTAGGTTTTACTAGGAAATTGCAGCAATTCAGTCACATCTTCAGCTCCACTTCAAAGTCTAGTCCTCTTGCTATTGCCACCACATCTGCAGTTACTTCCTCCACTGGCCTTAACCTCTCAAAGTCATCTATGAGGACTGAACTCAACTTCTTTCAAACTCCTGTTAATATTGATATTTTGACCTCCTTTCATTAATCACATATGTTCTTAGTAGCATCTAGAATGATGAATTCTTTTTAGGTTTTCAATTTATTTTTCCCAGATCCATCAGAGGAGTCACTGTGAATGGCAACTATAGCCTCAAAAAATGTTTCTTAAACAATAAGATTTGAAAGTCAAGATGACTCTTTGATTCATAGCTGCAGAAAGGATTTTGTGTTAGCAGGCATAAAAACAACATTAATCTCCTTGTACATCTTTATCAGAACTCTTGGGTGACCAAGCACATTGTCAAAGAGCAGAAATATTTTGAAAGAAGTCGGGGTTTTTTTTTTTTTTTTTAGCAGCAGTTCTCAACAATGGGATTCAATCATTCAGTAAACCATCCTGTAAAAAGAAATGTTGTCATCCAGGCTTTGTTGTTCCATTTGTAAAGAAAAGACAGAGTAGATTTAGCATAACTCTTTAGCTCTCTAGAATTTTCAGAATGGTAAATGAGTATTAGCTTCAACTTAAAATCACCAGTTGCATTAGATTCAAACAACAGAGTCAGGCTATACTTTGAAACTTTGAAGCCAGGCATTGATTGCTCCTTTCTAGCTATGAAAGTCCTAGTTGGCATCTTTTTCCAATATGAGATTGTTTCATATACACTGAAAAATCTGTTACTTAGTATAGTTGCCTTCATCAATGACCATAGCTAGACTTTTTGGATTACTTGCTGCAGTATCCACATCAGCCTCTACATCAGCACTTGCAGTTTCACTTTGTACTTTTAGGTTTTGGAGACAACTTCTTTCCTTAAACCTCATTTACCAACTTGTGGTAGCATCCAAGTTTTACTTCTGTAGCTTCCTCACCTCTCTTAGCCTTCACAGACTTGAAGACGGTGAAGGCCTTGCTCTGGAACAGGCTTTGGCTTAAGAGAGCGTTGTACTGGTTTGATCTTCTATCCAGACCACTAAAACTTACTACATATCAATGATGAGATTGTTTTGTTTTCTTATAATTAGTGTTTTCACTGGAGTAGCACTTTCAATTTTCTTCAATAACTTTTCCTTTGCAGCCATCACCTCATTAACTCTTTGGCACAAATGCCTATCTTTTTTGCCTGTCTCGGCTTTCAACATGTCTTCCTCATTAACCTTAATCATCTCTAGATTCGTGAAAGATGTGCCCTCTTCCTTTCACCTGAACACTTAGAGGCCATTGTAGGGTTATTAACAGGCCTGATTTCAATATTGTTGTATCTCAGGTGGCAGGGAGGTCTGAGAAGTGGAAGAGAGATGAAGGAATGGTTAGTTGGTAGAGAAGTCAGGCACAAACAAAATTCATTTACTAAATTTGCAATCTTATATATAGGGATAGTTAATGTCACTCCCTCCAACAATTACAATAGTAATATCAAAGACTACTGATCACAGATCACCATAGAAGATATAATAATATTTATAATAATGAAACATTTGAGACATTGTGAGAATTACCAAAATGTGACACAGAGACGTGAAGTAAGCACATGCTGTTTGGGAAATGGTGCCAACAGACTTGCTTGTGCAGGAGTCTCACAAACTTTCAATTTTTAAAAAGTACAATATCTGAAAAGCTCACCAAAGTGAAGTACAATAAAATGAAGTATAAGGCAAAAGGAAAAAATAGGGGACTCACCATTGTGTTTTTCTTTAAGTCTCAAGGTATCTAGCTGATAATCCTTCTTCTGTCCAACCTTTCAGTTTGTGATATACATACATACATATATATATATATACATTTTTCCAGACTTTTTAGTTGTAGAGGTGGTTCTCTCTATCTATTCCATATCTGCAGGTTCAACCAAACACTGATTGAAAATATTTGAAAAGAACTAATACGATATAAAAATAAAATATGACAATTTTTTTGCACAATATTTACATTGTATTAGGTATTATAAATAACCTAGAGATGACTTAAATATATGAGGAGGAGTGTGTTATATACAAATATGACACCATTTTGTATAAGGTACTTGAGCATTCACAAATCTTAATTCTTTGTTCTTTTATTCTTTCTTTAGCTTGTTGATGTTATTAATAAGCCAGTTAAATGCATTTTTCTCACTTCTGTTGTTGCATTTTTAATTTCCTATGCTTTCATTTTATTCTGTTACTGATTTATTTATTGCTGATATTACTCATCGAGTCATCTGGTTTACCTTTTCCTTTAGAGCTCTTAACATATTAATTACACTTATTTTAAACTCATTGTCATATAGTTTTAGCATATATGTTATATCTGAGTCTGGTTCTGATAACTACTTTTTTGGTTCTGACAATTACTTTTTTGGTTCTGACAATTACTTTTTGCCTCTTGGTATATGTGGGGGTCATGGACTCAGTCCCCTGCAGATACTGAGGGATACTATACTTGTTGGAGGAATAGGGAAAGTACATGTGCTTCATCTTCCCTGAAGCAAAAACCTTATACTTTTATTTCTAACCTTTGTCTTTATGTTTGATGCATGTTCTTATTGATAGTATATTGTTGAGTGCTACCCTCTGCCTTTCTTTAATCCAAGTTGATAATCTCTGTCTTTTAACTGGCATGTTATATCATTGTGCCATTCACATATAAAGTGATTATTGATAAATTGGAATTTAATTTTATTACCTAGCTAGCATTTTTCTATTTGTTCTGTTATTCATTTTCCCTCTTTTTCTGCCTACTCATGGAGTATAATCAGAGTATACCCTCAAATAAGATTATACCACTTCATGTATAGAGTAAGAACCTTGCAACTACATAGTCCTAATTTCTCCTTCCCATTTTTCATGTTACAGAGCTCATGGTATAAACACTCAATACATTGCTACTATTTTTTGCTTTAGACCATCAGATATCTTTTACAGTAAATAAAAATAAGAAAAAAATTAATTCTTATATTAGTATTTTACTTTCACTTATTCTATTTCTGGTGTTCTTTATTTTTTTGTGTAGATCTAAGTTTCTATCTTGCATCATATTCTTTTTGACTGAAAAACTGCCTTCAATATCTCCTGTCATGTAGATCTGCTGGTAGTAAGTTTTTTCAGTTTTGTTTATCCGAGAAAGTATTTCTTATCTATTTTTGAAAATCATTTGCATTTGGTATAGAATTCTGGCTGTCAATTTTTATGTCTTCCAGCATTCTGAAATGTTACTCCATTGTTTTATAGCTTTCAAGGTACCTTAAGAAAAATGTGATCTAATTCTTATCCTTTATATATAATAAATCTTATTTCTCTGGCTGCCATTAAGATTTTCTCATTGTCTTTTGTTTTCAGCAGTTGGACTATTCTATGAGTAGGTGTGCTTTTGGTTTGTTTGCTTGTTTATTGTGATTTCATTCTGCTTGGTGTTCTCTGAGTGTCTTAAATTTGTGGTTTTCCATTTGTCATTAATCTTGGAAAATTCTTGATGATTATTGCTTTAAATATTTTGACTGCCTCACTATCTCGTTTCCTTCTGACCTTCCAATTTACTGTTTGTTGAACTATTTGATTTTTTCTACAACTCTTGGATTTTCAGTTCAGTTTTTCTGTTTTTTTTCCTTTTGCTTCAGTTTGAATAATTTCTTGAGCTCTTCAAGTTTTTGTTCTTTGATTCTTTCTTTAGCTTTTTGATGTTATTGATAAGCTGGTTAAATTTTTTCACCTCTGTTACTGCATTTTTAATTTCCTATGTTTTCATTTTATTTTTTCTTATTGATTTATTTCTCACTGATATTACTCATCAAGTCTTACATCTGGTTTGCCTTTTCCTTTAGAGTCCTTAATATATTAATTGCACTTATTTTAAATTCATTGTCATATAGTTCCAACATATATGTCATATCTGAGTCTGGTTCTGATAATTACTTTTTTTGGTTCTGATAATTACTTTTTTGTCTCTTTGTGTGTACAGTAATTTTTTGCTGAAAAACAGATATCTTGTGAAAGACATTAGAAACTGAGGTAAATGTATTTCATGCCTGAAAAAGAGATATACTTTTCTTTCTGCTAGGACTTTAGAACAGAGAGTTGAGTGAGCCTAACTAGGGGTTGGGCTGGATTTGAGGTTAGTTGCTACTATGACTATGCTTAAGGAGTTACAGACTTCAAATTTCCCTAGTAATAGTTTGTGTTTAAGGTGGAGATTAGTTTGCCAGATAATATTTTCAATGTATGCTCCATCCCTCAGTCTAAGGTTTTCACCATGCCCTGCACCTAAAAAATGTTTTGTTTCTTACAATTTATTTTTTACCTCATGCTCAGCTATAGGGATGGGAGACATTCTTTTTTGTTCTGACTGAGATTCTGTTTTTGGCGGGCCTGGTGTCCACAGGTCTCAAGGATGTGGCCTTTTTCATACTTGTTCTCGTTCCCTATGTGCTTCTCCTTACCCAGGGGTAGAAGAATTTTTTTCTCCCCTTACATTTCTCCAGCTACAATGGGTCTTCACTGGTTCACCAAGCGTGACAATATTTGTTGCCCTGTCTGTTAAGGTTTTTGTTCCAGAAAGAGGATAGAGAATAAAGGAGACTCTCAGGAGTCTCCCAATCTTTTCTGTGGGCAGTTAGTTTGGTGTGTAAGGAGAGAGATTACAAGAGTGTGTGGACTCCCCTAGTCCTTGTGTTCCCTGGAGGTTGAGTCATCTATCATCAGTTATCCTCTTATCCTCCACCAATTTGCCAATTGCTCTTGCTGAATTCTCCTTACTACTGTCCGATTGACTCTTGCCACGGTAAACCAGTTCTTGCATCTCATATGTTCTGTGGGCACACGTCTCCCTTTAGATTTTGGGCCTGTTGGTTTTTCTATGATCTCAGCATTCCAGTTGATTCGAGAAAAAATTATGAAGCACTTTGTTCTTGTTTGTTGTTGTCATCGTGGTGGAGTGGGGTAGTCATTTTTTTTCCTTATCACTTTCTTCAGAGGAAAACAGAAGTCTGAAATAGTATTTTTAAAAAGCATTTCAGAGTATTTTATTCTAGATATAGCAAGCCAAATTGCTATTCAAATATGAGGGCATAATAAAAGTATTCACATATATTTGTCACACAGAGATTCTTATTGAAAATAGTTTGGGATGAAATTTTTAAATACTAAAAGATATTAATCCACAATACTTTACCAATGTACAAAAAGTAAAAGTAACAAAATATCTAAGTATATTGTCTTTTAAAAAAGGAAAATTTATTCATGGTGACCCAGAATTAAATGTATAGAGTAATATAAATATGATGAGTGCTGAGAAGGATATCAAAAGATATAACAGCGAACTAAAAGTTCTATTTGATTATAGGAAAATAATGTTTTTAGAAAAGTAAGAATAGATTAATAAATATAGAAAAATGTGGAATAAACAAAAAAAGTAACATATGGTGGAAACAAGTTCAAATATATCAGTATATTACAATAAATATAAATGAATGGAACTCACATTTACAAGACAAATATTGATAGATTGAACTAGGAAACATCTAGATAATTGCAAATATTGATAGATTGAACTAGGAAACATCTAGATAATTGCAGGATTTTACTCTAGTTAAAATATTTTGGTGAAAAGTTTTTCATGTGTCTGTTGGCTGCCTATATATCTTCTTTTGAGAAGTGTCTATTCATGTCTTTTGCCCACTTTTTAATGGAGCTGTTCATTTTTTGCCTTTCAGTGCATTTGAGTTCCTTGTAGATTTTAGATGTTAGGCCTTTGTCAGACATACAGTTGGAAAATATTTTTTCCCAGTCTGTGAGCTGTCTCCCCATTCTCTTGATGGTTTCTTTGGCTTTGCAGAAGTTTGTCAGTTTGATGAGGTACCACTTGTCTATCTTGTCTCTTATGATATGGGTTTTGATCAGGAATTGGTTGTCAGTTCCAATTTCCATAAGGGTATCTCCTGCATTTTTAAAGATTCTTGTAGTTTGAGGTTTTATGTTTAGGTCTTTGATCCATTTAAAGGTAATTTTTGTGTATGGTGATAGGTAGGGTCTTGTTTCAATCTTCTGTATGTGATTAGCCAGTTTTCTCAGCACCATTTACCGACTAGGTTCTCCTCTCCCCAGCAGTTGTTGAGGCTTTATCAAAGATGAATTGGTTGAAAAATTGAGGCTTTGCTTCCGGAATCTCTATCCTGTTCCACCAGTGTATATGCCTGTCCTTGTACCAATACCAGGTTGTTTTGATTTTTGTAGCCTTACAGTAAAGTTTGAAGTCTGAAAGCGTGACACCTCCTGCTTTGTTTCTTTTGCTAAGGATTGTTTTGTCTACTCGTGGTCATTTATGTTTCCATATGAATTTCTATATTGTCATTTCCAGATCTGAGAAGAATGATGTTGATAATTTAATGGATATTGTGTTGAATCTGTAATTGCCTTTGGTAGGATGGACATCTTAACAATGTTGATTCTTCCTATCCATGAGTATGGAATATTTTTCCATTTGTTTGTGTCTTCTAGCATTTCTTTGAGCAGTGTTTTATAGTTCTTATTGTAAAGGTCTTTCACTTTTCTTGTTAAGAAGATGTCGAGGTATTTCTTTTTTTTCTGTGGCTATTGTGAATGAGATTGTGCTTATTTGGTTCTCCGCCTGCTTATTGTTGGTGTATAGGAATGCAACTGTCTTTTGCATATTTATTTTGTACCCCAAGACTTTGCCAAAGTCCTTTATCAGTGCAAGCTGGTTTTGGACAGATTCTCTTGGATTTTCAAGATGTAGGGTCATATCGTAAGAAAAGAGGGATAGCTTAACTTCTTTTCCTATTTGGATACCCCTGATTTCCTTCTCTTGTCTAATTGCTCTAGCTAGGACTTCCAACCCAATGTTGAACAAGAAGGATGAGAGGGGGAAGCCTTGTCTTGTTTCAGTTTCCAGGAGAAATGTTTCCAGTTTCTGTCCATTTAGCAATATGCTAACTGTGGCTTTATCATAGATGGGACTTACTATTTTGAAGTTTGTTCCTTCGACACCTAGGTGTTTTTATCAAGAAGGGATGCTGGATTTTATTGAAAGCTTTTTCTGCATCTAATGATATAATGATGTGGTTCTTGTTTTTACATCTGTTGATGTATTTAATGACATTTATGGTCTTGCAGATGTTGAACTAGTCCCGCATCCTGGAGATGAGGGAAATTTTATATTTATACCCATCAAGCTCACCCAATTTTTAGCAAAATGACTTCAAGGAAATTAACAAGTTGTTTTCTAAATACAATTGGTAAAATCATGTGTAGCGATTTTGAAAATCTTGATAAGTGGTAGCAAGGAGAATGTTCATTTTGGGTGTTTCTGAGAGTCATATCAGAGTTATACTTAGCTGAGTAATCCTCTGCTATTGTACACTTACACTAAAGAGGTTTTTACAGTGCTTTTCATATTTAGCTTAGTGTTATAAGACAAGTCTCTAAGAAAGTTGAGAAAATGTTAAAGAAAATTGTGAGAAAAGAATGAATCTCCAAAAAAGTTGAGAAAATGTGAAGAAAATGATAGAAAAAGAAGCAAAATGAATAAGAAAAATAATAAGATGGAGGAGATATTACTGCAAGTGAGAAAACTTTTTGTTAACAACAATGTTGATTTTTGATGATTGAGAAGGAATATTTTCAATATTTTATAACCTAACAAGTTTGTTACTGACATATAGGCATTTTGCTGTGTACAGTATATTTATATTTTAGAAAATAGATTGGGGTTTTTGACTGATGTATAGTAGATTATTGGAAAAATAAAATAATGCAGATTAGGCTCCCAACTATTTTTTCACAGAGGTTGCCTGATTGTCAGAATCAAATCATTGAATTTAAATGAGAGTTGCATAGTTTTGGAAATCCTAGCTAGAGCAATCAGACAAGAGAAAAAGATCAGTGGTATCCAAATAGGAAAAGAGGAAGTCAAGTTGTCCCTCTTTGCATACATGATTCTATACCTCAAAAACCCAGGAGAATCTGTTAAAAACCTCCTTGCACTGTAAAGAACTTTGTCAAAGTTTCAAGGTATAAAATAAATATGCAAAAGACAATCACATTTCTATACACCAACAACAAGCAAACAAACCCAAATAACAAGCACAATCCCATTCACAATAGCCAGGAAAAAAAAAATCAGATACCTTGGCATCTTCTTAACCAGAGACGTGAAAGACTTTTACAATGAAAACTACAAAACACTGCTCCAATAAATCAAATATGACACAAACAAATGGAAAAATATTCCATGCTCATGGATTGGAAGAATCAATGTTGTTAAGGTGTCCATCCTACCCAAGGCAATCTACAGATTTAATGCAATACCCATTAAATTGCTAGCAGCATTCTTCTCAGACCTGGAAATGACAATACAGGAATTCATATGGAAACATAAACGACCATGAATCGCCAAAACAATCCCTAACAAAAAAAGCAGAGCAGGAGGTGTCACACTCCCAGACTTTAAACTCTATATAAAGCTACAATAATCAAAACAGCCTGATATTGGTACAAGAACAGGCACATAGACCAATGGAACAGGATAGAGATTCCAGAAGCAAAACCTCAATTTCTCAACTAACTCATCTTCGACAAAGTCTCCACCACCAAACACTGGGGGAGAGGAGAACCTAGTCAGTAAATGATGCTGGGAAAACTGGCTGACCACATGCAGAAAATTAAAACAAGAACCTTACCTATCACCATACACAAAAATCAACTCTAAATGGATCAAAGACCTAAATGTAAAACCTCCAACTATAAGAATCTTAGAAAATGCAGGAGACACCCTTAAGGAAATTGGAACTGGCAACCAATTCCTTATCAAGATCCCAAGTGCCCATGCCATAATAGATAAGATAGACAAGTGGTACCTCATTAAACTGACAAGCTTCTGCAAAGCTAAAGAAACCATCAAGAGAGTGAGGAGACAGTCACAGACTGAGAAAAAATATTTTCCAACTGTATGTCTGACAAAGGCCTAACATCTAGGATCTACAGGGAACTCAAACATGCCAAAAAGAAAAAAACAAACAGCCCCGTTACAAAGTGAGCAAAAGATATGAATAGACACTTCTCAAAAGAGGACATACGAACAGTCAACAGATACATGAAAAAATGCTCAGCCTCACTAGTCATCAAAGAAATGCAAATTAACACTACACTGAGATACCATCTAACTCCAGTCAGGATGACTATCATCAATAACTCAGAAAACAATAGATGCTGGAGAGGACGTGGCTAAAAAAGAACACTTCTGCACTGTTGATGGGAGTGTAAACTGGTACAGCCTCTGTGAAAAATAGTGTGACCATTCCTAAAAGATCTAAAAATTGACCTTCCACATGACCCCACAGTCCTCCTACTGGGAACATACCCGGAAGATCACAAATCACTCTATAAAAAAGATACCTGCACACGTATGTTTATCGCAGCATTGTTCATAGTAGCAAGAACATGGAAACAACCATGCTGCTCATCAAAAGAGGACTGGATAAACAAATGTGGTGCATATACATACAGCCATAAAGAAGAACAAAATCATGAACTTTACAGCAATCTGGATGGACTTAGAGTCTATAATACTGAGTGATCTTTCACAGAAACAAAGAAGTATCACATGTTCTCACTCATAAGCAGACCTTAACAATTACAATACTATGAGAAAAGGATTGGCAGTAGTGGGAAACTGCCGGGAGAAGAGCGGGGAAGTGAGATTGGCAGTAGTGGGAATCTGCCTGGGGAAGCGGGGGCATACCTCATCAACAAGGGTACCTGCATAATGAGCATTTGTATATCTTATCCTGAATTGTACCCCACATCTTTAAAATAAAAAATAAGTAAATTAAAAAAATAAATAAATGGGAGTTGCCTGCAAAGATTGACAATGAGAGAATTTAAGAAGACTTTAAGAAATTTCTAGGGATGGAGAAAATCATCACCATTACATAGTTAAAAAAGTGTTCAATTCATTAAAAGGATGAATATGTATATATCTAATAAATATCCCTCAATATCCATGAAGTAAAAATTGATAAAGCTACAGGAAGAAATGGATAAATCCATCTTCATAGTGGGAGACTTTTGTATACATTTATTCACAATTGACAGATCAAATGAACCAAAAAGCCGCAAGTATATACAAGATTTCAATAATATTAGTGAGTTCTGAATAGGATGCTTTATTACCTTCAGGTTTATCATTGCCAAAGGGTTATTCTACCTACTCTTGAACTTCTCAGATATGGAGATTTCAGCATCTCTTTATTTGACTGGAAACTTCCTCATTGCCCTTGTGTCTCAATCCTTCTTCCTGTAGTTTCCATCTGTTGTTTGTAATTCTATTCCATTGGATCATACAGTAAAAGACTGTTCCTCTGCATGTGATGTGGAACAATTTGTTTTGAGTTTTTTTGTTTGTGTGTTTGGTATGAGGTGAGGGTCTATACTCATTTTTGTATATATCCGGTTGCCTAAGCATGATTTGTTGAACAGGTTATCATTTTCCCAATGAACCCTGGCACCTTTGTCAAAATCAATTGACTACAAACATAATTATTTATCTTTGGACTTTTAATTTTGTTTCACTGATTTATATTTTTTTCCAATGCCAGTATTGTGCTATCTTGATAACTGCAGCTTTTTATAGTAAATTTTGGAATCCAGAAAGGTGAATACTTCAAATTTATCATTGAAAAAATATATTGTTTTGGATTTTGTATTTTCATATAAATTTTACAATATGCTTGCAATTTCTGGAAAAAATACTGTAGACTTGTTACACAACAATGGATAACTGGAACGATACTGTTGACTCATAGTCTTTTTATCACGTACTAATGTCTACATCTTTCTCTAATGAGCTGCTTCAAAGCCACATGCCTCATCTCACACAGGAGCTTTCTTTTTTCTTTCTTTCTTTTCTTTTTTTTGAGCCATGTGAAGTCTTCACCCTTTTATCTTTACGTTTTATATGATTAGATTTTGCTGAAAATTTCAGCCAGTCACCTGTCCTATCATTCAGTATTTCTCCTGTCTCTCAGCTATGGGTCATTTACAATTTCAATAACCATACTTTTGTATACCTTTATGTAAGTACTGTATAAAAACTGTTGAGCAGATCAGGAGAGAGGCCTGGACTCTAGTGTGAACCATAGAATCCAGGTGTCTCCAGGGACTTGATTCCCCAAAACAATGCTTGGAAGTTATAGAAAACTACTGAGAAGCACTGGGGAGAGTGAAATTTTATCTGTGAGGGCAAAGCTGAGGTCATTTGAGGGACTTTTTTTGTCTTTGCAAGTGCATAAGATTACTATTCCTTTTGATGAAGAAAGAATTCAGGGATAAGATCCCTTCAGCTTTGCCTCATAAAAGATGACTTACGGCAAGATCTCTAGGTAAAAGAATATGTCTTTCTTGGAAATGTGTAGGACAGCCAAGACACAGAATGTACTTTTCTCAGTGAAAGCCGGGAGGGAAAGATCAAGATCACAATAGAAGAAAGGCCTCACTCCACAGTGCTAGAAAAACCGCCTGAGGAGACTCAGGCAGTCTTTTTGTAGTTGAAATTATATTAAGGAAAAAAGAGATTTAAGAGAGAAAAATTGACCCACTAATATATGAGAGGATAAAATTAATGCTAACTCTCTACTGCTTGGGACTCTGAGTACACTTGGCAAATCAGTTCCCAGCAAGAAAAACAAAGCTATGTGGACAGTTAGGAAATAATGAAGACCTGGCAGGACTCGCATCTGACAAAAATGAGATGTTACTTGGGAAAGTGAGACACAAAAAGTCTGAATACAAGATAGACTTGCTTATATCCCTTTCTCTATGCCATTTTTCCTCTTTGACCCTTTCTGTTGATATGTCATTCAATGATGAGAGAATTCCAGAAGACGATTTCTCCTTGGGAATGGAATTTGTCAATTCTTAGTCACAGGGTTGCTGTTAATAGGTGAGGAGAAGTGTCGTGGGGAAACAGGAAGGGAGACCTGGACTTCTCACTAGTGGTGTGATCTTAAGGTGAGACACTTGGGTACCTGCATCGGCTAGAAGAGAGGTACACTGGACATCTGACCGATTTCCTATTCCTACTCCTTGTTGTAACAACTCAGCAACCCCTCTTTTGGGGAGCTCACTCTTCTTCCTTCAAATGCTTTTTGTGGAGCTGCCAATCAAAGAACCCTGTCTTGCTGAGTGTAGGGATAAGCCTGGATGTAACCCAATCAGGCTCATCTAAAACAGATAATCTATTAGACTAAGACTTGGGTGTTGAGGACTTCCAATGGTTTAGTGATGCATGCCAGTATTGTTCCCATACTTTTTTCTCTTAAGCTTAAGTTAACCAATGCCCACTTGACACCCCAGTGATGTAAAAAGAAAGATTCAGGCAGAAACATAGACCCACTTTATTTTTTCTTGCTGACAAGGGCAGCACTTTCCACCAGCGTGCAGGGTATGCCGGTTCTTCAAGCCCCTGTTTGTGAGACTCATGGAGAGACACAGTATGATATGCTGTGCTATTCTGACTGTTTATTTCCTCCTATACAGTAATGCCTGTTTTCCAGGATATCTCTAGAGGAAACAACATGTTATGAAATGCTTTGAGGATTTTGGAAAAACGATAAAAAATTAGTTCAAGATAGTATAAAAATCTAGACCTGGTTCCTTCAGCCTGTCCTAAGGATCATGACATATGTGATATTGACATGTGGGATAATGGCTCTTCTTTGCTTTTCTGCCTCTGTCACACTCTCCCTCATTGATTTCCCAATCTGATCTAGAAAGGAAGAAAAAACACACAAAGACAAAACCCTCTGCAACTAATTAATTATTTTGCCAGTTTGAGAAGGAAATGGGGGAAAAGTCCTTTAAAATCAAATAACAATAATTTTTAAAGCAGGCCAACTGACACATTTCCATAAAGCAAATATGTTGGAGCTGGCAAGAGGTAGCAGGCTCATGAGAATGCTAAAACCTCTCCAAATTTGCATATATATTTTTAATAGGGGCTGATGAAAACAAATACTCCAACACAAATAATTATGATATTTTAATTGCATTTCTTCAGGGCTTTTTGAATTAAAAAAATAAACACATATAAGGCAAAATCAGTGTTACTACGTGGCAAAGATTCTGGCAGAACTGATTTTTTTTCTTGAACTGCATGAAGAAAGAAGGTGAAGTGGGTTTTGCTCATCTCTTTGAGTTGCAGGGATGCTAGGGACACAGATCTAGTGCCTAAGTCTTGTTTGGAAAGAAAGTCACAGCTTCTCTCTTGTTCTATAGCATTTTGTCACTTACCCACTTGCTCACTTTCTAGCATAGTGCACGCCACGTAGTAGGAAGTTTAAAATATATTCTGGATGGGGATCATTTGCCCACACATTGGCAGCATCATCTCACACATTTCATTACTCACAGAATACTAAAGATGAAAGGGGCCCAGAGGATTCAATGATACCTGTGAACTGGAAAGCAAAGGCACTGTCAAATAACTACATTCTCCTTGGAGCTCCTGCCTCATCTCTTTTACTATAAGCTCTCCCCGAGCCACAGTAGTCAGAAGACTCCCTCTGGGATCATTCAGCTGTGGCGGGTTGGTGAGTTTTTCTTAAGAAGTCATTCTGAATATAAAGAGTTTCTCTTCTCCTTTTCATTCTTCCAGAGTTAGCTAGAGCAACCTCCAAATTCCGAGGCATCTTATCTCGTATTCTAGGTCAAGCTATGAATCCTTTGATTGTGAGACCATATTGCCGGAAGAGACTTTCAATAGCTGTTTTAATCTTCATGTTTCACTGGAAGCCCAGTAGCTTTAAAGTAGCTCCAAAATCGTAGGCATATAAAGTCAAGCCGAGCTGGGTTCCCAGCTACTGGGCTCCTCCTTTCATTCCCAAGTAGGTGAGTTTGGTCCACACATGCAGGACCAGGCAAATTCCAGGTGCTAAAGCCAACCCTCATCAGAAAAGTTGCTCAAGCCATGCTGATCAGAAGCTTGTGGTCTGACATGGAGTCGCCCTGGATATTTGTCTGGACTTTGTGCATTACCTCCATTTCCAGGAGCAAGGTCTTTGTCTAGCTCTTGTAATTTCTCTCCTGTCTTTGCCTCTTTCCTGGGTGGGAGTCTCAAGTTTGCTCCTTGACATATGTGACTCGGGCAAAAAATTAGCCCCTCAGAGTCTCAGTTTCCTGCTTTGCAATGCAAGGACAATACTACTACTTTATAGGGATATTGTTATTGTTGTTATTTAAAGGTCAGTTGGTGCAGTAGAGTCTGGCACTGTCATGAGGGAAGTGCTCAATGCACAGTGGAAATGATTTTTATCACACTCTTGGCCCCTTTAGGAGTGTGGCTCTACATCCTCCTGCCACTGTACTCCCTGAAGCTGAGCTAGAATCTGTCCTGGTTTCCAACCTCACCGTGGTCCTTGCTCTTTCTTACTGGACATAGCACCCCAATACCTGGTATTGTTGCTTCTTTGGGCTCCCCAGTGTTACCAGCTCTGACTTCCCAATCACTGGTTCCACTTGGCTTTCAAGCCTCCTGCTCTTGGTCTTGGACTCATCTCTGTGACCACTTGCCTGAACTTAGATTGATGGTGCCCTTTCCCTTGGACATGTCTTCAGTGCCAGCTCCTTTCCAGAAAGGAGACCTCGCTCAGAGTGTCAGGTCCCAGGGCCTCCTACTTTCTGGCTTGGAGTGTGCACTTTGACTCCTCAAGATTCCCAAGGGAAGATACCAGAAAGGCTCACAGACCTAAATTGTTTTAAGGATATTCACCACTATGTATGTCTACCCTTTTCCCTGTCTAGCCCTCCTCCTCTCAATCTTTTCAAGTCTCAAAAAGGAGAAATATTTGCCTGCAACCCCCAAACTCAGAACTGCTACCCAGTACATAAAAAAATTCTGTGACAATTGAGTATGGTGGGAATAGAAAGATGTAGAGCCCGTCAAAGGTCACTGAAGCCTCCTGTCTGATTTCCTGGTAGTGTGAGCATGAAAATTCATGAGGCAGAGGCAGAAAGGAGGAAACTAGGAATGAGGGGGAGGAAGTAGAGCTGAGAGAGGGAAAGGGGAAGGAGAAGAGGAAGGGATTAAGAGAAAGAATGAGAGAAGAAAAGAACGGTGCTCAAAATGTTTTCAATTTATTCTTTTATTTTAAATGCAGGAAAAGTTGCTGAACCTCACACTCCTCCCTTTACACATGCAATTCTAGTATTTATATAGAGAGTTTACTCTCTAGCATTTTCCATTTGTTCATCTGTTCCTTATGTAGTTTGTGTTCTGGTTGTTTTCATATGCATATGTTTTATCTTCCCAACTAGATGCCGAGTACAGTCCATTGTGTCAAATGAAGCGTTCAGCGGATACTTGGCAAATAGGCATCTGGATTCCCACTGCCGTCTGCTCCCTAGCTCCGTCCTCTCCCACCCACAGCCCCATCAGTGACTCCCCTAATTTACCTTAGTTTCCAAAGTCCCATTTCCCCAATTTTTTCTTCCTGCTCCTTCTTTGCCTAAAGTCCTCAAGTCCCATTAGCTTTAAAGCGTGTTTTACACCCATTGCATTCTTCTTTTTTCTGCTTCTACTGTCTTGACTCCAGCTACTTCACGTCATATCCCAATTATTGCAATTGTCTTTTGTAGTTCTCTCTTCTGCTACTCTTTCTGCCCTCCAGTCTTCTTGAAAAGAAGTTTATGGCCACATGGCCTTTCTCTACCTATAAACAGTTCCTTGTTGCTCACCAGATGATTCAACCGTTGCTGCTGGCCTGGCATTCCAGGATGGGTCTTTGCTGACACCTGTAGCATTGTGTTGCCCACTTCTTCTGGTGTGTAGCCCATTTTCTCCAGCTAGGTATGGGCTTCCTCTCCCCAAAGCACACAGTGCTGTTCTCAGGCAGCCTTGGTCATGCTCCTCCTACCAGTGTGTCTGTTGTTGTTGATTCCACCTCTCCACATTCACAGTTCAGCTATTGTTCTCTCTCATTAAGAAGCTTAGTGCTGTGATCTGGACGTTTGTGTCCTCCCCAAATTTATATGTTGAAATATAATCAACAGTGTTGTGGCTTTAGGAGGTGGGGACTTTGGGAGGTGATTAGGTCATGAGGGCAGAACTGTCATGAATAGGCTTAGTGTCCTTGTAAAATAGACCCCAGAGAGCTGCCTGGTTCCTTCTACCATTTGAAGATGTAGCAAGAAGGTACTATCTTGCGAGCCAGGAACCCAGCCCTCATCAGACATCATATCTGACAATGACTTGATCTTGGACTTCCCAGCCTCCAGAACTGTCCATTGTTTGTGAATTACCCAGTTTGTGGTATTTTGTTATAGAAGCTCAAGTGGACTAAGAGACCCAGTCAATCATTCCAGGTGACAGAGTCCTTTGTTTTCTATGGCATGGACTGTCTATTTTGGGATTTAATCACATATTCTCACATACAAGTGTCTAGTTATTTCATGTAGATCTTGTCATCTCAATATAACCCTACAACTTTTGTGAGCAGGGACCTCACTGTGCTGTGCAGCAGCCTTTCAGCACCCCTGAGTTCCACCATGGCTAGGCGGTATACCAGTGCTGAGGATAGGGGTGGATGAGCAGACATCCGTAGACACTGCTCATCCCATGCTAGACTGTGGTCTCAGTGAGACCTGTGGCCAAGTTCTGCTCCACCGCTTAGCAGCAAGTTATGCAGCACCTTTCAGACCCAGTTTCTTCATCAGCAAAATGGGGATATTTATGTTACAGGATTCTTATAAAGATTTAAACAGATTGTAGGTATTATATTCCTGGCACTGTGCTTGACACATAGAAAGCTATTATTGATACCAGTTCCTTTCCCTTCTGATGATAACAGCTATTTCCACAGGTGGCTTCCACATCACATATTCCCTACTTACCACCTACATTGTGTCATCTGACAAAGAAAGAGGAACACAGAAAATCACAAGTTCTAGTCTTCCAGTTTTACTTAGAACAGGGAGAAGAGGCCCCCATGGGCCTTACTCCTAGGCTGGACCACTCAGAACGTGAACTCTGTGGTAGCCGACTGTGACATTGTTGGCAATACCATTTGGGTGGCAGATCAGTCACCTGACTGGGCTTCTGGTCACCTTCTTACTTTCTTGTCTGCCTGCTCATCTAGGGGAGCTGAGCACACAGTAGGCACATCAGTGACACCTGTCACATGACTAGAAGGAGTCTTGTTGCTACAGATTGAAGCCACCCAGGGAGTGGCTTGTATAAACTGGTGCAGACATTGCCCAGAGGGAGGTGACTGGAGTGTTGCCTCCCCTTCCATGCAGCCAGAACTGACGTGCCATCTGTTTTGCCTCTCCTCCTGCTTCTTCCTCCTGCCTTTGCCCCATTCCGCCTGCCATGTTGTTCTAGCTCCATTGTCGAGGCCTCCTCCCCCCATCCCCAGGAACCCATTTCCAGGTTCCTGTGTAACCCCGGAAGGGAGGGAAAGGGCCAGATAGGTATGCATGGATTATGTGTATGTGGGGTGGGGTAGGGAGGGGTACAGAGTGCGTGGAGGAAAAAGAGAATAAGTGAGAAAATGAGAGGGAGAAAAGAAACAAGGCAGAGAGGGTAAGAAAGGTAAGGGGAGGAAAGTGGGAAACTGAGAGAGAAATGTAGTAAGTAAGAGGGACTGGGTAAGAAGGATGGGGGTGGCGAAAGTCTGTGTGTGTGTGAGGAGAGGGAGGAAGGGGTGGAGGAGGAATGAAGGAGGAAGGGAGAGAGAGAGAGAGAGAGAGAGAGAGAGAGAGAGAGAGAGAGAGAGAGAGAAAGGGAGGGAGAGAGAACTTTAATCGTATAGGTGAGAATCTACATCTAGTGATTGGAATGACAGGACCCAGGGCACAGCAGGAGTGGAAGAGCAGTTGGAAGTTGAGTTTGAAATTTCCAAGAGCAGTAGAGAAGCATGTGAGATGCAGTTATCTATTGAATCAGAGACACCAACTTCTCTGGGAGCACAGGACTTCTTGCCTATGGGGTCCATGTTAGGCACTTTGTTCTTCCCTCTGGGACAGGAAATGGAAAGAGACCCTCTGCATGCTGTTCCCTGTCACTTTGGAATGGGAGTGGAGGCAGGTGCTCATGGAGTCTCCTTGGTCTCTAAAAATTGGTTGCCCCACGTTTTTCTCCAGAACATGCCCCTACAAATCTCTCTCTAGTGCTGCTGTCTCTACGATCTGGTCCTGGGAGAGGGGTCCTAAGAGACGTAACCTTGGTCAGAGTTTTCTCACCTGCCACTCCTCGCTTCTGAAGAGTCCATCGTCCTAAGATGGGGAAGATGGTCAGATGGGGCAGCACCTCACTGATCTCCTTGTGAAGCTTCTCAGGGGCCAGGGTTTTAACCTTCTAAAGCTGACTGGAGTCTGGCACCAGGGGCGCTGATGTCACTGAGAATTGCTTCTCTCCCTCAGAACTTTAAAATTGATATTTCTCAACAGAGTTCTGTTTCCAGGAAATTCACTATGAATCTGAGGTGGATTCTGATGGAGAGAGACTCTGTGTACCTTGGGCAGCTGAAATATACCTAAAGTGGTCTTCCTCTGGGAGGAAGGGAGATGTGTGAGGCCACATTTGTGTCTCTGGGAGAGGTTGAGGTGAAGAAATTGGAAAGTTAACACTGGGAACCAAAGGCACAGGGTGAGATGATGGCATGAGCACCAAGGGCTGGGGCTTCCAGATTTGGGGCTAAAAGCTACATTTAGCCACCAGGTCTGATGACTTGGTCAGTCCTCTTCTGATGAACCTTCTGTAGTTTCCTGAGCTCATGGGGAGGCTAGCCCCATACCCCTTACTGTCAGTTCTGGAGATATTTGAATAATGAATTCTGTTTAAGACTGAAAACCTCGAAGTTCCATCTGTAACAAGACTCGAAATAATTACAGATGATGATTGCCTGGTACACTCAGCCAGAAAAAACAGAACAGCTTTTGGCCGCCAGCAATTACAAGCAGCACCGGCTTCAGCACAGACAGAACTTTTAAATGAATACATGAATACATTGCTGAAGATCAGAAGGCAAGAGAGATTGTCAGAGCTGAGGTGGGGGTGGGGGAAATGAGTTGGCAAAACTGAGTGACTTTACCCTCCATAGTGGGTGGAAGAGGAGGGAGAGTGAGAGTGAGAGTGAGAGTGAGAGAGTGAGTGAGAGAGAGAGAGAGAGAGAGAGAGAGAGAGAGAGAAAGAGAGAGAATGAATCTTCCCCAATCCTTTGCTCATCCTAATTTATATCCTTGAAATAGAAAAAAAATGGACATGGTGTAGCATCCTAGAGGCACTACATTTCAGGGCTTTCTCCAATTCGAACTCCTATCACAGAAGACAGTGAGATGAAGTAGCTTGTTTGTCTTGGATGTAGTTTGGATTATAGCACTTGGAGCTTCTTTTCTTTCATGTGGAAGGGAAATAGTATAAGCTTTGGAATCAGAGAAACTCGGGCTCAATTTTCAGTTTTGCTATCATTATCTTGCTTGGTCACTTGTCTATGCTGTACCTCAATTTTTTCATCTGTGAATACCATCTTCAGGTGTTCTCATAGGGACTAGCTAGGATCACACCTACACATCTTATACCAGTCTGGAGTACAGAAAGTCTTCAGCCTGTGTGGGTCCCCATCCACAGGTTCTCCTTCCATTTCTGAACCCCCCCCCAGATCCCATCCATTGATTTAGAAGAACCAGGGTTTCCAAGACTCATTAAAATTGGCTAATCATTTGGTTAGGGATTTTAAAAAGGAAACCTCAAAAACTTCTGAACCAAAATGCAGAGGCTAGGGCAATTGCATCTGTATCTGCTTCTGCCTTGGGCTCATCATTTTGTGTAAGTCTATTGTGATTTTCCTGCCTGATTCACAGATATGCTCTTAACTGCCAGTCCAACCAGGATTAGGAGTGGAAGTCTGAAACTCTTGGGACTTTAACAACCAGTAGATGAGCCATCAACATCCTGGTAATCAGACCACTAGAGTGGTGATTTGCAACCTGATTTGAAGATTCAATCATTTTGGGGTGCTTCAGTGCCTCATCAGCTTCTGAAGCAACCCTCCCACTCCCATCTGGGAGTTCATGCAGGTTTGAAAGACTGCTTCCTGTCCTCACATACTGGAGCCATCTGGGTGGGAGTTCACAGACCTGCCTCTGTGCAAACCATCTCATGGGCCCAGGGAATCAGCCCAGCATATCCAGTACAGCTATTTCTCCTCTGCAAAGCATGGTACCCAACTCACTGCCCTTCTCTATCCACCATCACCCACCCATTCCATCTATTTCTCATTAACAAGCATCTGCAGCCCTCTTCCCTTTCTTCTCAAACCTGTGGCATCTTCAAGGAGAGCTGTGTTTGTACACCTGCTTTACAATGCCACCCAAATGGTCAGGGATTTCAAAGCATCTCTCATATATGGCTGGTTATTTTGATTTGTTCACAGAGTCCTTCTGAGATTTCAGCTTCAGCTTTCCTCAGAAATTCTGGCCCATTGCCTGTCTGTGTTTGGGCTGTTTCATCACTCCTGACTACTTGCTGCTAATAAGGTGAGGGTAAAGGGACATGGTAGAGAAAATGGACATCAGAGAAAGTAGGTAGTATAATTTCAGATGAAGTGTATGGAGACTGCATGAGTTGATAAGATAATCAGGGGGTGGGAATCAAATCTCTGGGATGGAATTAGGGATGCCTGACCTTAAGCAAGTCTTAGGCTCTTTGTTTGTTGCTTGGAGTGTGGAGTTGCCGTCAGGGTTGGACCTTATAAGTTAAAGTGTATGGAAATGATGGCCAAGAGGATGCTCAATAAATGGCGTGGATATTTCAGATTTAATAATCCAGATCCCCCTTGGTCCCTAAGGACACAGAGACTTTACTTTGTGATTTTGGGAATTTAGAAGAAAGGGATAGAGGGGCATCTTTGTCCATTTTGTTCTGCCGTAACAGAATACCATAGCCTGGGTAGTTTATAATGAATAGAAATTCATTAGCTTTATGGTTCTGGAGCTGGGAAGTCCAAGGTGGAGAGGCCACATCTGGTGAGGGTACTCTTGCTGCATCCAAACATGGCAAGAGATATCACCTAGGTGAGAGAAAAAGTCAAGAAGTCAAACTCACCCTTTTATAAGAAACCCACTTTTGAGATAACCCACTCCCTCTATAGTGGCGTTAATTCATTTATGATGGCAGAGATTTTAGGCCTTTTAAAGGTCCCACCTCTTAACACTGTTGCATTGGGGATTATGTCTCCAACATATGAATATTTGGGACCAGGAGAAGGATGCTATAATTTGAATGTATTCCCCAACGTTTATGTGTGAAACACTTAATTCTCAGTGAAACAGTGTTGCAAGGTGGGATTAAAGGACAGAGCCCTCATGAATAGGTTAATTCTGCCATTATGGAGGGAGTTGATTTGTTACCTTGAGAGTGGCTTCCTTATAAAAAGATGAGTTCGTTTTCTCCCTCCTTCCCTCCTTCCCTCCCCATCTCTCTCCCTTTTTCTCCCTCTCCTTTTCCTTTTCCTTCTCTCTCATGTGAAGCCTTCAACCACATTATGGTGGAGCAAAAAGGCCCTCAAAGATGCCAATGCCTTGATTCTTGGGCTTCCCAGCCTCCAGAATTGTAAGTACATAAATGTTTGTCTTTTGTAAATTATGCAGTCTATGGTATTCTGTTATGGCACAAAACAGACTAAGGCAAGGGAGTTGGTGAGCAGAATGACTGTCACAGTCCTATGAGTGCTCACACCTTTTCTTGGAATTACTTAATGGTGAAAGCTTGCCTTGAGGGTAGTGATACATCTTCTTGCTCAATCAGGCTCCTGTTAGAACCCATGCCCTCTCTGAAGCTTTCACAGAGCTCCTTAGTCAAGGCAGTCTTGAGTTCTGTGAAAGCCTGTGTAAGAATAAAGCTATGGAATCAGTGCCCAGTGCCCTGCATATGCTTCTGGCTAACTGAGGTCTAGCTGATGATACATTTTTAGATGAAGTTTTGGTAGAAATACAAAAGTAAATAGTAATTATAATATTTTGTGATTCTGAACACTTTTTGCTTAATCTCTGTTAGCCTCTGATTTTTTTGAAGCATTTTTACTGTTGAAAAGAAATCATCTTGACTTGATTGGTTTATTTTCTTAAAATCTACTACCTTGCATTATATATCTGTAGCTACCAACATACCCATTCCTTAGGTAAATGTGTGGTTTTTTGAAGGTTAGAACTCTGTTATAGATATTTTGCAATATTTATTGATTATTAAATAATCATTATTAAGCTTGTTCAAGGGCTACAATGATGAATGGTATGTGATTCGTAAGAACGAGGGTTGGGGAGGGCAGATATCTGTCTATCTTTATCTATCATCTGTCTATTTAAATCTATCATCTCTCTCTCTCTCTCTCTTGAAAGGAGAGACTGCTTCTATGAAATTAAGAGACAAAAAAAAGGAAAAATTGGCTTTTATTTATACTTATTCCCGTGATAGTGTCTTCCATATGGTATGTGAATTTCTCAGTAAATACTTATAGATTGATTGATAAATAAGCCTAATTCCCTCATGGCAGCAAGTAATGTTGTGAATTTTAAGTGGAATTAGTAGCTCATAGAGAGTTTTTGGCTAAACTTGGGAGTGTGCACAAATAGTTATCTTGACTCCTCCCCCATATTTCACTAAAATAACAGTAAAGGATTTTTAAAAAAGAAATATCAATAAATACACAAAGAGATTAAGAAAAGAAATAACAGCATATGAGAAAGTGACCATGCATATTAGGAGCTGGAAAGCAGATGAAATACAGGTAACTACATTAAAACAGACAAGTTAAAACTTAAAATTGTTTGCAAGTATGTGAGTGAGTGAGTATGTGTGTGTGTGTGTGTGTGTGTGTGTGTGTGTGTGTGTGATAAAGCAAATAAAAAGTAAACTGGAGAGTCTAGGCTTTGGATTAAAATGCACTAGGTACCTCTGTGGCTGAAAAGAGAAGGTTTGATTGCTAGAAAGTACTAGAACCCAGCCTGTGACTGCTCTATCCTGACCCAGCAGAAACTGGGAGGTTTGTACAGAGGAGGAGAGGCAGACATTGTTCTGAAAATAAAGAAGGACTAAGTGAAAGTTTGTATACTAAACAGTGAAACTTCCAGTCCCCTTTTCTTATCCTACTCTTTTCTTATCCAGACAAGCAGTCCTTCCATGCAGGAGATTGGATCATTTCTCTGAAAAACCTGACTGGCATTTAATAAAAGATTTTCAGATATTGAGCATAGCCGAACCAAAATTAAGTCCACTGATTTTCTAGTCTGCAGTGAAACCCGCCATCGATAAGTTTTGCAGGCAGCATAGGCTAGGCTATGTTACAGTAACAAACAAGCCATTAATCTTACTGACTTGCACCAAAGAACATTTATTTCTCACTTGAGCTACATGCCATCATTGGTTAGCTGAGGAGTGGTGGAGGGGTGGGAAGTCTGCTCCAAGTCATCCTTACTCAGAGGCTTAAGTTAGTGTAGCAGTCATTATCAGGCACATTGACCAGGATCATGGCAGAAGGGAATAGATCATGTGTGGTCTATTGTGCACTGATTGTCTAATGTTTTTTAATTTGCTTATTTGTTTTATTGGTTTTTTTGAAATTGATAAATAAAAATTATATATATTTTTGATGTACAACATGATGTTTTGAAATATATACACATTGTGAAATGGCTAAATAGAGCGAATTAACATATACATCTCGTCACATAATTTTTTTTGTGATGAGAACACAAAATCTACTTCTTTAGAGATTTTCAGTTCTACATTATCTATCTATCTAGTCATCTATTGGTACAATAGACCTTTAAACTTATTCATCTTGTCTGGAATTTTGTATTGTTTGACTGACATCTCCCCATTTTCCCCTCTCTTCAGCCCTGATAACCACCATTTTACTCTCCACTTCCATGAATCCAGCTTTTTAAAATTTCACATATGAGTGAGATCATGGAGTATTTTTCTTTCTGTGCCCAGTTTATTTTGCTTAACATAATGTCCTCCAAGTTTATCCATGTTGTTGCAAATGACAGGATCTCTCTCTCTCTTTTTTTTAAAGACTGAATAATACTCCATTGTATATATACACCATGTTTTCTTTATCCATTCATCCCTTGATGGACACTTAGGTCGTTTTCATATCCTTGTTATTGTGAAAAATGCTGCAGTGAACATGAGAGTACAGATACCTCTTTGACATACTGATTTCATTTCCTTTGGATATATACCCAGAAGTGGGATTGCTGGATCATATGGTCTTCTATTTTTAATTTTTTGAGGAACCTCCATCCTGTTTTCCATAATGAGTGTACTAATTTACATCCCCACCAACAGTATTTGCATCGATTCTTAAAGTTCCTCATGGATGTGACACATATCATTCCCACACACTTTTCATTGGCCAAAGCAAGTCACATGGCCATGTCTAACTCTAAAGATGGTAAGGAAGTGAAAATTTACCATGTGCCTGGAAGGAGAAGAACTGGGATATTTGTGAACCACTTGGACAACAGTTTTTCCATCTGGTCACCAAATATTCTATTTACCCTCCTTCCCACATGCAAAGTATACTTATCTCTCCCTGAGGTGGCTGACTCTATGTATCATCTAGCTGGCATCAAATTCAACCTCTGCAGTAGTAGTACCTGATACCAGTTTCTCATCCAAGGATATGCTCAGGAGTCTCTATTTCAGGTTCCTATGTGGCTATCAGTAATCTGGTGACCTACGAACTAAGTATGTTCATGCATGTGCGTTCGTGCATGCATGTATACACACACACACACACACACACACACACACACGCACGCACACACTCAAAGCCAACTAAGTTACTTGCCTCCCCTCCATACTCTCAATACGTAGTCATGAAACAAGGACAGAACAATGCAAATGAACCTCTCATTGAGAAAAGGGAGGGAGGGAGGAGAGGCACACAGTGGCTGGTGATGACTCCCGCAGGGCAGTTGTGTTAGGGTCCCCTGGTCTAAGACAGGGATGTGTTCCTTGATTGTGCCTTGATTCCTTTTCCTAAGCTTGTTCTCTTGCCCATTTTCTGTGGTTCTTTGGTCTTTTTCATTATTCTTCCTTTTTCATTATCTTCTCTTGTCTCAGCTGTGGTGACATTGGGGAACATGCCTTCTTCTGGAATGGAGCAGGCTTCTCAGCCACTTCCTGTTCACAGGTAATGAGAGCTCAGGGATCGTTTTCAGTTTTGAAGAGTTATAGCCTAGATGTATAGTTTTCGGATAATATAAACTTCTCACAAATGTAGTTAGCTTATTATTGATTTTATTATAGTCAGTCCCATATGGTAACAGCTACACATAGTTTTTTTTAATAGACAAGCTTCTTCAATTTGCTATGTATATATGTATATAAATTATATATATATATACACACACACACACATATGAGAGAGAGACATGAGGGGGAAACCCCCCCAAAAACTGGAATTATTTTTTGAAGGGTAGGCCCCTTGTAGTACAGGCTTCCCCCACTAGGTAAGTATTCCAGGGACCTATCAGCACAGTGTACTAGCTAGCATTGCTGTGAGAGGCTGCATTCAGCTTCAGTGATTTTTTTTTGGAGATTCTTTCAGTGTGTTTGCCCATTTCATGATAGGTGATTTATGGGCATAACTTGCCACATTGTGCTGAGTGTTCAGCAGTTTTTTTTTTTAAACTAAAAATAACATGAACCCTGTGCCCCACTCTTCCTACTCATCCCCTGGATGAAAAAGTCCCTAAAGGGTAACTTTTGCTGATGTGGAAGAACTGAAACAAAAAATGGCAGAAGTACTAAAAGGTGTCAAAATCGATGAGTTACAAAATTGTTTTGAGCAGTGGAAAAAGCGCCTTGATAGGCATATTGCATCAAATGGAGAATACTTTGAAGGTGTGAAGTTTAAACCTTTAAGAACAAATACACAAATTTAAAAAAAATAAATTCTAGTATTTTGGGGAGTTTCCTCCTCATATATGCTCCCAAATTTCTTTCCTTCTCAATTTGATCACAGGCACCTTGCAAAAACCCGATCAGGCTTTGATGGGACAGCCATATTGTTAATCTATTTTCTGAGTCATTTTTTTATTTGAAAAACTTTTCTGGATGTTATGTCTGTTTTTTTTAAATGGACGTTTTAGTCTATTCAAAAGTTTTAGCATTGGTTTTGATGACCATGCTTGTGATTTTTACTTAAAGTAAAAATTAATTAATTAATTTGTAATAAGCCTTTAATTTTTTTACTCTTAGGCCTTCTCAGTTTTTTTCTATTACTATTTAGGTTTGAGAAGCAGATTTTTCTTTCAATCATAAAAATAACCAAATTATTGATCTTTGTTCTTTTACATTCCTGCTTGGATACTCACAAATTCTTTTCTTATCACTGTCTTTTGTATTTGGCTTTATGTCAGACACAATAAACATTAACAAAATACACTTCCAATATCTGGTTTTCTAGAGCTACAATTTTATTTGGTATTTGTGTCAGTAAGGGTTGTCTAGAGAAATGGAACCAATATGTTTATTTATTTATTTATGTCCTGTAAGGAGTTGGTTCACTTAACCTTGGAGGTTGAGAAGTTCAGACCCGGGAGAGACAAAGTTATAGTTCCAGACCACATTCAAAGACATGAGATTCAGGAGAGCTGGTGATGTAACTCCAGTCCAAGTTTAAGTTGAAGGCAAGAGGAGACTGATGTCACTGCTCAAATACAGTTAGTTAGAGAAAAATAATTCTATCTTACTCAGCACTTTATTTTATTCCAGATGGGATGATACAATCTGTTTTGCTCAATGTTAATTTCATCTAGAAACACCTTCCTAGACCAGAATAATGTTTGGCCAAAAATCTGGCACCCTGTGGCCCAGTCAAATTGACACATAATATTAGTCATCACAGTTATCATCACAGTTATTATCTGTTTCCCAAGGGTGACATTTGACCTCTCCAAATCTCATGCTGAATTTGATACCCAAGATTGGAGGTGGGACCTAGTCGAAGGTGTTTGGATCTTGTGGATGAATTCCTCATGAATGCCTTGGTGCCATCCCAATGGTGATGAGTAAGTTTTTGCTCTGCGAGTTCACACAGGAGCTGGTTGTTAAAAGAGCATGGCACCCCTCCCCCTTCTCTCTTTACTCCTGTCTTGCCATGTGACATCTGCTCCCTTTTCTCTTCTGTCATGAGTGGAAGCTTCTTGAGGCCTCTAGCAGAAGTAGATGCCATTGCTGTGCTTCTTGTTTAGCCCACAGAACTGTGAGCCAAAGAAACCTCTTTTTAAATTATTCAGTCTTGAATATTCCTTCATTATAGCAATGCAAAATGGACTAAGACACAAGGTATCTCCAGTGACAGTTTTACCAAACATTCCACCATTGCTTAACTTCCCCCATTGCCTAACGTGGACTATTGTTTCTTGAACTCCTGATAAGTTTTCTTGTCACCCACTGCCAAACCACTAAGCCAATGCCACACATTTTATGTGTTTGATGTGGTAGCTTTCCACTTCTGTGTATCAATTTCTGTATCTTTCATATAGTATATGTTGTTTATGATAACAAAAAATTTCAAAATCTCAGTGGTTTATACTAACAGTGGTTTATTTCTTACTCATATTTACTGTCCTTTGTGAATCATTTAGGGGTTCTCTGAGTCATCCTTGCATCAGAAAAGAATCTGATGTAGCCCCCATATGGAGTCCTGTTGCTGTCATGGCAGAGGGACAGAGGTCACACATAACTTTTACTCACATGACATTGCTCAAAAATAAGTCACAGGGCCATAACTAACTTTGGTGGTCGTAAATCTTACCATGTACCTGAAAGGAGGTATCACCACACAATCCAACTCACACAATGCTTCTAATCAGTTTTTCAGTGGCTTTCTTCTGACTGTGAATCAAGAGCAAGGGTTGCCAGTGCTATGATTTGGATGTGACCCCAAAGAGCAGTTGTGTGAAACATAATCCCCAACACAACCATGCTGGGAGATAGGGTCTAGTGAGAGGACACTGGATTTGGAGAGCTCTGCACTCATGAATAGATCTATGCTATTATCTCATGGGAGGGTGTTTGTTATCACAGGAGTGGGTTCCTTATAAAAGGATGAGTTCGACCCCCTGCTGTTTCTCTCTCTTATGAAATCTTTTTTTCCCTACCTTCTGTCATGGGATGACACAACAAAAAGACCCTTGCCAGATGCCACATCCTCAGTTGTGAACTTTCCACCCTGTAGAACCATGAGCCAAATACATTTCTGTTCATTATTAATCATCCAGGCTATGGTATCCTGTTACAGCAGCCCATGATGGACTAAGAGCCAGATACTTGATGAAAGCCCTAACTAATATGAAAACCAGAGACCAACACAAACAAAAGTTTAAAAGAAGGAACTAGGGAATAGAGTTCCTTAGTTGAAGTGAGCAGAAGAGAACACACTTAGAAGTAATCTTCTAATTGATCTCAGGATAAACATTTTGCACCTCTGAAAGAATAGAATGCTATAAAAAGGAACAATTGAAAGACAAGGAGTATCCCATAACAATGGACTATATGATAAAAATTTTAAGTACAACAGAAAAATTTGAAGAAAAAATGGATAAAGCAGAACAAAACAACCAGTTGGTCAGATATAGCAAAGATGTGGCTCAAGCAAGAAAACCTAGAAGATCTTTTTCAAGAAGTACTTTCAGAAATATCTCAGAACTGAAGGCAATTATATTAAACATTGGAAGAACTGAATAAGTGCCCAATACAATGAAGGAAAAAAGAACCCCAACAGTCTATCACCATCAACATTCAGGATACAAGTGGCAAGGAGAAATATGCCTAAGAACTCCTTTGCCATTGTGGCAGATGAGATGGCAAAGTGTTGGTGATCAGAATGGTATTGGTTTTGTCGCTTAGAAGTTAGAACAATATTTGAGGCTAAAGACCTGGGGTCCAGGAAACTACAGGATGGAGGTAAAAGGAATGAGTATTCCAGCTGTACCACAGGCCTGGAAAGCCAGCAGCCATACTTGGGCCATGGAAAGAGGGTATTGGGGTTGAGTGGCTGCTTCGGGAGAGTGGGAATTAGCAAGGAGGAGCAGGAGTGTGGCAGGGACCTGCTTGCTGTCATCATAGGCCTTTATGTCATTTGAAATGATGTGTGTATTCTACTTAGTTAAAAGAAAATCCCAAATTTAAAAATGTTTCCATGTGGCAGTGGATTATAAATGGAGAAGACATGAAATTGATTTCTGATTCTGATCACTAACTCACTGGGTGACCCTGATTAGGTCGTTGCACGTCTTCATAAATAATTTGTTTCTTCATTTACAAAATAAGGCAGTAGTCCTAGAAGTCTTTGTAGCTTTTCTCTGGCCCTTGCCTCCTAGAATTCTAGAGGGCACAAGTGCATAGTCACCTGAAACAAAGTGGCTTGGGATTCCGGGACCCTGGGAGTTACTCTACACTCTGAGATTGATGTGCTTTTGTGGGCATCAGATTGGATCTCCTTTCAAAGAAAAGTTAAGGCCAAGTGCCGATGAGGCTTGCATGGGAAGGTGGCTGGTGCGTGTGGTTTATTTAGTTGCTTTTAGTTCTGTATCATGGGGACCCCTCTGAGGCTCCCTGCTGTATAATGGGGCTGGCTAGAAGCTGATCTGGCAGCTCGTTAACACTCAATTAAAGCTCTTCTCTACAGTATGGCATTAACTTTTTAAAAATTTATACATGCAATTGAAGGAATTAAAGTGCAACTGTGGTTTTCAAAGCGGCTTATGTGAGGGAGGCTGTGAAATTGTTCTCATCTGCCCAGTCTTCAGTTTTCAAATTTATATGTGCAATTGAGTTGGAAATTAAAGTGCAGTTTTAAGGTGGGTGTGAGTGTCTTACATGGCATAACATTAACCATTTTAAATTTATAAATGTAATTAAAATCGGATGACTTTGGAATTAAAGAATATACTAAGGGAAAAAATGCTCCCTTTCTTGGGGATATGTCGCTTTTCCCCCTTTCTATAATCTAAATTCTTGATGACTGTGTAGACACCTAAGTCTCAACTCCTGTAGAAGAGTGAGCTAGAATTTTCCATGTCAGAATGGCAGAGAGATCCTCATCACATTTGACTTTGTTGTTCTTGCCTCTCTTCCCCATGTTGAAATCCAGGAGTTCTACATCCCAGGAATTTTGGAGGGTATACACAGTGTATCCTTGTCATTGTAAGACTCATAAGTCCTGAGAATGTTAATTTCTCTTAGTAATGTTATGGTAGAGACTTAGAGCTTATATTTTCTAATTTCTGGAGTTATGAATGAACCATTTTTCTGGAATTAAGGGAACAAATACTTGTGGAGCAACTGCTCTGACACTGCCAGAAAATTCTTTAAGTTTTTTTACTTTCTGTTTTAGACTAGTCTGTTAAGCCCACTGTGTTTTCTAACTGTATGGCTAGATGACTGTAGCATCTGGAGAAGTCCACAGTTCTGGAAAATTGCAAGGTAAAGAAGTAGCCTGTTGGCTCTATGAGACAATAAGACATCTAGGAGGAACATCTGGTGGACTTGCCTCAAATGGCTCCTCTTCCCTGCCTACCATGCCTCTTTCGGGGCAGAGGCTTGTCTGTGTTCTCCCACTGCCCTCCCTTGTCCCTCTTTGCTGTCAATCTGTCCTTCCTGTCCCAGAGCAGAGCTCAGTACAGCAGGAGGGTGAGAGGCTTTGGTGGGCAGTGCCTTCTTGAGTCCTGAATCCCCAGGTGCTCCTGACTTCTTCAGGCCAGCCTGAGCTGCCCCACCTTAAGTTCTTACCCTTTTCATTGTCCTGGCCAGGGGAGAGGTGGAGGGGTGGTGTCATCTGCTGTGCCTGTGCTCTAAACCTCTTTATTGTTCATCCCTGTCATTTTCAGGAGTCTTTGAATCAAGACCCCTTTTCCCTCCCCCCCCTTAATACATTTGCATGCTCATTGAGGCAAAAAATTACACGATTTCCAGATTGCACTGAGCCCTGTTTCAGACCCGGGGCTTACTTAGCAGGGCCATCATTTCGCAATTAAGCCAGGACTCACTATCCTTATTTAATGCTGCTGCTGCTCCCACATGAGGACTTTCAGAGTCCATGATCCTTGCTGCTCTGTCGCCCCTGGAGTGCCTCTTTGTCCCATCCAGAGTTGTCTGTACAGCCTGTGTGCTCCACCAAGGGCGGGTCCGAGGAAAACCACTGTGCAAATGCACAGCAAATTGCGGTAAATGATTTACCGAAAGAATAAACATGTGAATCAATTCATTGAAAGGAATCCTGTTTAGAAAGTTCAGAAGAAAAAGTTAAGGCTTCATCTTTGGCAAGAAAGTCAGACTTGCTATTAAAAAAGACAAAACACCCAAGATGAACTCTATAACTGTTTTGCCCTTTGCTTCATGTCAGCAAAGATTTACAGAAACTTTCAAAAATACATATTGTCACAGGCTTGACAATGAAGAATTTAGAGTGAAAAGATAAATGAGGAAACAATAAAACCTTTTTTTTCTTGGAAAAGAAAAATAAAAGCGATATAACTGATGATAAGAGAAATACAAATAGGAATATCTACCAAAATGCATGAACAGGGTCAGACGAGCAGTTGTCCTGGAGTCCACTTCAGGCCCCTGGCTCATGTCGCTTGGGTGTGTAGTGTTTGCTTTGGCGACTAGGAGATTTAAAGCCAAGTTTGTAGCTGACCTCCGGCAACTGTGGGGTCCATTTTACATACATTTCTATGAATTAACCTTCACTAGGCTTTATTATTTTCTTGTCTATCTTTTTTTTTCACCTCTGATTCTTTAACTATTTCAAAGTTCCTGAAAATCTTTGATGACTAGAGGCACAGAGTAAATTAGTCAATGAGTTAGAAATTATCATGGATAAAATAAGCCACGTATTTGTAAATATTCCTAAATTAACCTAACTTAAGGGAAAACCAGAATGAATTGATATAAAGTGGACATCATTTGTGAATATTGTTACCTGTTTTTAATTCATTCAGTGAGGACTGACTGCATACCTATTTAGTGCATGACTCTAGTTTAGGGATTCTCTTCCGGAAATATTGAGAACAGCAAGTCTGGCAGGGACCCGGTCTCTTTTGTACCTTATCTGTCTGTTGGAGGAAGGGAGAAAATGCCTTTCCAGATGCTAGGAGGATGGAGATGGAGATGGAGATGGAGATATTGCCAAGAAACACATGAACACTGAGTCTGTTCTCTCTACCTCAATGGGTAAACAATTCTGTTTTTTAAAAAAATGACCTGGGTCTTATGGATCGGGAAAATGTGATTTTGTAAACAGCTTCTTGAACTACAATGACTTGTTTACACAAACACCCCCTAAAGGGTGAGGAGCTCTGAGTGGGAGAGAGGGGGAGAGCAGCAAGAGCCGAGTTTCCTGTGCCGATGAAACCTTGTGTGGAGCTCATTCCTGAATGGGGCAGGGCTGGCACCTGCTACCCTGTAGGTGACCATCCTCCCTCTGAGAAGACCACACTTGGGGCTCACCTTGATTCTACTGTGGGTGTGAGTTATTTTCCTGCCCATCCATGGGCCACCAGAAACACTTTATAGGGAAATGGACAGTAAACATACAGATAAATAAGTAAGATGAATTAGAAAGTGCTACATGATATAAAGGAAAATGAAGTAGGGCAGTGTGATGGAGGGTAACAGGGTGGCCAGAGAAACAACACACCACACTGGGTACTTACAGGACAGAGAGGATCACAGTGAGCATGCAGAAGCAAGGTTGTTGATGAGCTTGGAGGGGTTCTCTGGGGGCAGATCATGAAGAGTCTTGAGGGTCATGATAAGAAGTTATTCCATGTGCAACAGGGAGCCATGGGAGTTTTATGCAGGATGATGTGATCTGACTTATGTTTTAGAAATTTCTGACTCCTTTACCGACAATGAATTAGAAGTGGAGGAAGGTGGAGGGTCAGAGTGGAAGCAGAAAGACAAGCCAGAAGAGAGCCGGCCATAGTGTGATAGTGGTCGAGATGTTTGGCCACATCCTAACCATTCCTGTGTGACTTTTCGCCTCCATCACACTCACCAATCCCATTTGCTAGGTCTATACACTTTGTTTTATGCTAAGTCCCTTGGAGTTGTACTATGCACTTTAACAGGTAGTTTAGGGGATTTGAATTTTTATCTTGCATTTTTTTTTTTCCCTAAGCCAGATCGTCTTAATTAGGTTACGAGTGTGTCCAGGGAAGATGATTATGCTCACAGTCGGGGGTGCTTGCTTAAGCCATAAGCCCAGGGGAAAGGTGTGGTTAGTGTGAGAATAAGTGTGTGTGTGTGTGTGTGTGTGTGTGTGTGTGTGTGTGTGCGTGAGAGTTCATGTACATGACTGAATGTCAAGCTGGTCTCAAACTGGCTTCCTGAAATTCTGAGGTTAAACACTGGTAATGAGCACCATGGAAACAACTCATATACTCTTGGCAAGTCTTACTAGGCCTCAATTTCTATATCTATTAAATGACCATGTTAGATCTAAACTATCCCTCTCAGCTCAGACCTGAACAAAGATCTCTGTTTCTAGACATGGGCATGAACAACTTCTAACAGCCTTTTATTTTTTTAAATTTTTATTTATTTATTTATTTATTTTTGAGTTGGAGTCTCACTCGGTCGCCCAGACTGGAGTGCAGTGGCCGCACCCGGCCACCGCAGCCTCGACCTGCTGGGCTCCGGCGATCCTTCCGCCTCAGCCTTCCAAGTAGCCGGAATTACAGGCATGTGCTACCATGCCCGGCTGAATTTTTGATTTATTGTAGAGATGAGGTCTCGCTGCCCAGGCGGGTCTCGAACCCGCGGGCTCAGGCAATCCACTCACCTCAGCCTCCCAAAGGCGCGGGATTACAGGCTGAGCCACCGAGCCCGGCTAACAGCCTTTTATAAAGTTCTCCCAGCCCATAGAATTAGGACATTAATGGTGATTGTGCACACCATGGTCTGCATGTTTTGTTCCTCCAAAATTCACCTGTTGAAATCCTCACCCCCAAGATGATGGTGTTAGGAGATAGGGCCTTTGAGAGGTGAAGCCTCATGAAGGTGGAGCCTCATTAATGGCATTAGTGCCCTTCTAAAATGAGACCTAGAGAGATCTCCTGTCCCTTCCACCATGTGAGGAACAGCTAGTGAGAAGCCACCTTCTGAGAGCCAGGAAGTGGGCTATCACCAGACATCAAATGTGCCAATGCCTTTATCTAGGACTTTCAAGCCTCCAGAACTGTGGGAAGTAAATGTCTGTTGTTACAGCTGCCCAAATGGACTAAGACGATACCATGTCTCCTGCTCAATATTTAAATCAGGCTGTCTTTCCCATGCTAGTACACTTCATCCTACTGTCTCATGTATAACATTTCTTTGACCAGCATTTTTTTCCCTTCCCCATTTTTTTGCCATGTCAATGTAGAGGTAGGCTTCAGCCTAGACCAAATAATCAGGAATAGCAAACAAGTGTGACATTGCAGGAAATAAGCTGCTGCTGAGTGGATGCTAAATCTCTGATGAGTCTGGGAGTCCAAATCAGTGACAGATTCATTGTCTTGTTCCTCCTTGGCTGAAGCAACTTGAGGGCAGTGTCCTTGTTTCTGTATCTGGTACCATGTCTAGCTTACCTGCAGGCACTTAACACCTGTTTATCGTTATCGTGGAGACTGACAAATAATAGAATCCCTCCTGCCACCCAACATGTGGAAAGGTAATTGCTGCTTGGCTGGTATCAATTCAAACCACACCACTGCAGCAGAGACAAGAACTCTGCTTATCTTGAAGCCTTACAGCTCCTGGGAGCTGTAGGCCAGTGTAATTTGCTGGTGCTTTTAAACTCAGCAGCAGTTTTTCAGCAAACACATCAAACCCTTAATGGGGTTTTTGAAAGTAAATCTCCCATTTGAAGTTAGAAGAAAAAGAAATAAACAGTTATTATTCCATTTCTCTTCTTTACCTTTTAATTTTGGGGAGGGGAAACTGAGTGAAACGGGAGTGGGCAAAATGATTCCTCAAAGCGAAATGGGAGACCCGCTGGAGAATCAGCCTCCTGCAGCTCCTGGTCTGCCCAGGAGTCATGTGGATAAAATATTAAGTACCAGGGTAGCAGCAATGTGGTTGCTGCAGACATAATCAGATGAGTAGTTAAAGGTCTGGCATTCTTTAGGGAAGCAAATGATTGATCAATCCAGCAAAAATAAATAACCTGGCTCTTTAGATCTATGTAGCAACTTTAAATATTTCATAAATCCTTATGCGTGTGAAGGATGTGTCCTCACCCCACTCCTCATCACCTGTGATTTTTGGGTGAATTTATCAAATGTGCCTTTTTAGGAACTTCTGATCCAGACCATAGATGTAGAAAGCACCATTTAAAATTCTTGTCCAATCTCTTTCTTGGCACATTGCTCATCGGAGGCTGATGACAGGCAGCCGTTGGGAGGCTGTTCTTTTTCAGAGGACAGTGTTGGGGGCGGGGACCATCTGGGACATTGGCATACGTCATAGGTGTCAATCATAATGTGCATCTGCAGTTGGGAACCAGCGCATTGAACACAAAACATGATGCAGCTCAGAAAAGTAGCTATTTCCTTGCTGAAGGCTGTTGTGGCTATGAAGGTTTCAGCCTAGAGAGATGGCAGGGAAGCGACTCTGAGCAGTCTGTGGTTCACACAGTGCTGGTAAGGAGATGGGGGCCAATTAGAAGGTGCCACTCTACCTTTAGTTCATGAGGGCAGTGGTGGTGGTGGGAGGTGACTGCTTCTCCGAGGACAAGCAATTTTCTTTGTGCTCAGTGAGTGCTGGAGATGAAGAGGATAGATGGCCAGATTTACATTTGCCTTAACTGTTATAACAAGTTTGCTCAGAGAAAAGCACATCAGTAGAAGCTGCCAAGAGGATGCACCACTAGGGCTGCCATCGCCAGATGCCTGCCTCTGGTCACTTATGGATGCGGACAAGTAACAGCAGTCAGATGGAAACTAGTGAATAGGTGACTGATTGGTGGACACATGGCATTAAATGGGCATGATCCTCTTTACTTGGAGAATGTCAAGATTTCCAGTCTTCTTTGGAGACAGTACTGAGTTTCACTGAATTCAGAAGTACTAAAGTCTGCTGATAGAGATTTCCAGGAAGGTGTTTGGTTTGGACTAACTGAAGGGACAAGATGCAACAGTCAGGAGACTTTTTATATCCCATTAAAATCATGTAGGCAATGACACCTAATATGAAGTATGCCATTTATTAAAATCAATGCTTATTTATTAAGTGCTTATTATATATCAGGCCATGTGCTGAGGACATGGAGGTAAGGCATGAGAGATGAGGATTTGGTTCCCGAAAGCAGCACATTTCTGCCAGAACTCAGATTTTATTGACAGGGTGATGCCTGTGGATATTATTGGATAGTTTATACAAGCACCCTCCTTGGAAAGGGGTAAAGAATATGTTTATTCAGGTAGAATCCCTGTGGTTACCCCCAGAACTTTAGGGCAAGAGGGAAAAATAGGTAGAACAGACATTATTAGATTATTATAAATTTGAAGAACAGTAATTAAACCATGGGTTAGCAGAAGAAACAGGATTTAGTGGTAGAGTCCAGATTATTGCCTTTGTATGAGTGTGTCTGGAACCAGGCATAGGAAGTCCAAATCAGCTTGTGCTGAAGAGAGCAGACGGAGAGGTGGATCCTTCTTCTTGGGTCTTGCTCAACCCTAACAATGCAACAGATGGCAGCTGGCAACCAAATGAGGCCAAGTTGGGGCACAAGATGGGCCTACCCAACTCATTTGTGTGACCTGAGTTTCCTAATGCCCCGCAGAGGGGGAGAATGGAAACTGTATGTGTGGGGACATGGTTTTCTGTAGGCAATCTTCACATTGGATAAAAGAGAAGATAGAGTGAGGGTCACAGAGATAGGGAAGGTCCTGATGGCTTGCTTTCCTGGAGTGACAGCTGGCAGGCAGCTGTAGAGAGACAGTGTGTGTGTGTTAACAGCCACAGTGACTGGGTGTTTATTGAATTGCTGTGGATTTTCTAAAAGCAAAGCAAGCATACAAAATTGCTGCAAATTACCAAGGGCTTTCCTAATGTTCGATGAAAATACTGTGAACATTTAAGGACATAGGCTCAGCAAAGGGTTCTGAATGTGGTTGCAGGGAAGCTCTTGCACTGAGAACAAATACTTTGGCTCATCAATATAAATCAATGGAGTTAGTAGAAAAGCTGGACATTACCAATTCAGGTTGGCATCTCCTTCCTTTTTGAGTATTTGTTTCCATTCATTTCAAGCGTGTGTTTCCTTCCCTGGCCTCTGCCTGCCTTGCCTGTGGAGAGATGATTGCCTCATGAGATGTAGTGTACCTCAAACTGGTTGTGGCACCATATTTTCTGACCCAAAGATATAAAAGAGTGCAAGAAAATAGGCTAAGTTTTTAATCATCTTCCTTAATGTGCCCCAGTTTTTCTTACCTTTCTTGGTGTTCTGATGACCATTCATCAGCTGTTGAGGAACAGGAATATCTTGAAGAAGAGCAGTACCGGGGGTTTAGAATAGCACATACTTCCTATTTGTGGTCGAATCCCTCCACATCCCATACTTGGTTTCTTCAAGTTCAACCTAATTCCTTCCTGTTTCTGGGGTTTTGCAGTTTTGCTCATTTTCCTTCCTGACTTAGGTCATAATTTTTGAACAGAAGTAAACCATAATTTTTTATCCTAAGGAAAAAAATATCACCAGTATTGAAGGATTTTGGCTTCCAGTTTTGTACTGAGAAGTAGAGGGGAGTTGGGACTCTGAATTAAATTATATCTCGGTTTTAAAAATCAAAGGAATAACTGTTTAGGGACCAAATGCACTTTGGGTTAAATCAGTTCAAAGCATCAGAAAAATCATTAGAAATATTTGAAGAGCACAGCAGGTGACTCGGTTTGCATTTCTTAACCTGTGTCATTTGATGTTTTGCTTCCACAGGGAAGCATAAGGAATTTCACTGCCTTCTAGCAATTAAACTGCATACAGGAATTCTATACCAGTCTTGGGGTTTGCAACAAAATTTCAGGGAATCGATGCTCCATCTCCTGTCTGATAAGTTGTTGTGGTTAACACTGTTACCTATAAGTTTCAGTGTGGGCTTCTTTAGGTCATGTTATTATCACATTGAAAACAAAAAAGTCTAACACAGATTCCAAAAGCAGTGAGGCTTCCTTTAGTGGTATGCATAGGCAAGGGAGCCAAAGATACTGAGGTTTCAGTATGGTCTAGTCAATTAAGAGAGATGGTCCAGTACTTTTGGGTTAGATTAGATGCTTCTGAACCATGATGCTAAATGGGCAAAAGCAATAGAGAATGCAATCAGGTCAGAGAGGGAAAGAACAAAGGGACAAAGGAACAGGGTGCAACTGCAAAGAAAGAGGAGACCAGGGCTTCTGCAGTGCCTTGCCTAGCCACAGCATACCAACCTAGCCATGATTGGACTGGCATTAGAGGTGAGACAAATAGGAGATGACAACAAGCAATGGGATGGGAACAGCAGATGTTTTCCCTCAAGAACAGTTATTGAGCAGTAATCACAGGCAGAGTCAGGCTCCTGTTGCAAACAGATGGACTTTATTAGCAGCCTTATAAATTGGTGCTCTGAGACCCATCTGATGATCTTTGAGTCCTTAGCCAGGATTCACCCTCTCTTGTTCTCAGAGACAAAGGCCTGATCAGTCCTTCTGGCTAAGCACATTTTGAGAGCAGCTCTCTTGAAACATGGCTTCTCTGGGTCTAGGAGAGACTTTGGGGATGTAACTTAACTTCCCTAGGATGTGGTCCCATTCAAGGAATACAAGTATATGTTGCTGAACATCTATTTTGCAAAAGAGATCACAGAATCAAACTTTCATATATGTGACCTTCATCTCTCTGGGTGCCACTTTCTCCATCTATAAAGTTAGGGAGTTAGATTTTCTGATCTCTTAAGCTCCTTCCATTTCTTAAATTATCAAACTCAATCTCTCACATTACATATCAAGTCCTCTGGGAAAAAAGAATTAAGGAAAGACGGTTGTACAATCTTCATTGAACAAAGCTCAAAGACATATGTGTCTCTGGAAAGATGCATTCATTTGTCTGTATCCATTTATTCACCTATCCATCCATCCATCCATCCATCCATCAATCCACCCATTCATCACCCATGCAATCATCCATCCATCCATTTATCCACCCATCCATTCATTAAATCATTTGGCCATCTGTCCATCCACCCATCCATCCATCCGCCCTCTAATCAGCCATCCATCCATCCAATCATTTATCCTCCTATCCATTCATTAAATCATTCATCCATCCATCTATACATCCAACCACCCACCCACCCATTCATTCACCCACCCACCCATCCATCTATTCATCTATTAATTCATTGGTAATTACAGTGATTCATTTGTTGGTTCAATTTTGAGCACTTATGATATACCTAAACTCTGTGGACACCGTGTTTATCCTCAGTATTTGACAAACCACACATGCTTAAAATATTTGCCAGGTGAAAGAATGATAGGTAACTACATAACCTGTTTTCTAAGAACAACAGGTTGGGAAAGTGGTTCTGTTTCACTCTAGTCCATTTCCTAATTTCTTGGCAGTTATACACATTTCAGCACTAAATAAATATTTGTTAAAGGAAGGAAGGAATCTGTGCAGCTGCATTTGTTTGTGTTTATGCTTTTGGCCATATGCTTGTCTCATCTCCATAGGCAGTGTGGTACAGTGGGTAGGGCATAATGACTCTAGAATTGGAGGGTGTGGATTCTCCTTCACATTGTTTCTAGCAAGTTCTGTACCTTGGATAAATCATGTAGCCTTTCTGGGCCTCTCTTTTCTCATAAACAAAGTAAGATAACTGCTTTGGCTTCTTTCAACTTTAACATGCATAGTAACTGCTTTGGCTTCTTTCAACTTTAACATGCATAGTTAGACTGTGAGGATTACTGATGAGGTAACATAGTATGCCCTTAATAAATAAATGATAGCTGTTATTATTTTAAAGTCAAGAACTTGTCTCTTTTGTCAAATATTAAGGAAGAAGTGGTATATCATTTGAATATTCAGTAAATGCTTTTGCACTGTAATAATAAAATAATTGGGAGATGTTTATGTAATAAACACTTACATAGGGATTACTGTGTGGCAAGCACTGTTATTCATGCTTTACAATTTTCATAATAATAACTGCAACTATTCCAGTCAGCTCATTAAATTAACTATTTTAATCTTCATAACAATTGAAGGAGGTAGGTACTAACATCAGCCCCACTTTACAGAGAAGAAAATTGGGACCAAGAGGGGTGAGATCATTCCCTAAGAGACCACCCAACTTGTAAGGGGCAGAGCTGGCATTTGCAGCCAGATGTTCAGGTACCTATGATTTTAAATGCTGTGTACACTACTGTGTACAACCACACTGTATTCTATGATGGCTACAGCAGGATATAAACTGTGGTCCCTGCCACGAAGTTCTCACAGTCTAATTGGGCACATGAAATATTTAGAAAAGGAGAGTGTGGGCAATAAAGCCGCCACGTGAGGTATAGATCACTGGAGAACAGGAGAGCATATAACAGGGTCCTTACTTTTATACAGCACTTTATGCCTTTCTGAGTGTTTTTACATCCATCATCTCATTTCTTCCCCATAATAGCTGTCATTATTTATTGAAGGCTTACTATGTGCCAGACACTGGGCTGAGTGCTGTGCTTATATTATCTCAACCAAGTCTCACAGAAAACCTATTATACAAGCATAATTTCTATTTTAATGTCAAAAATTCAATTCAACTCATTCGTGTAAACAGTAAGTGGAACAGTTAGAATTGGCTTCAAGCACAACTGGTTTCAGGGACTCAAGTGATGTCATTGGGGCATTTTCTTGCTCTTTCTCTTTCCTCCTGTATTCATCTCCCTTCCTATCTTGGCTCTACTTCCCTCTGTGTCAGCTTCACTCTCGGACAAGTTCTTTCCCTAGCATAGCCCTGCCAGCCCCAGGCTAATGCCATCCTTACTGCAGAGGCTTAGCATTTTCAATAAATGTCCTGGAATTGAGTTCCGTGCATGTGGCCTGCCCATGAACTGATCACTGTGGTCAGAGGGATGGAATGTGTTGATTGGTGGGACATGAGTCTCAAGACCAGCCTTGCAGCTCTGGGAAGAAATCAGTCCTTCAGACACATAGGAAAGCAAGGATGTTTCTAGGAAAAGGGAGGGTGGATGCTGGGCAGAAACAAAAGCAATGATGTATGCAGTGGTTAATTTCTCTTTTTTTATGGATGAGAAAACAGGTTCTGAGAGGCTGAGGGCTCTGTTTAGGGCCACACATCTGGAGACCTGCAGAGCAGGGGTTGGCATCAGGTGTGTCTGGTTCTTCCCATCAGTGTTACAGATGGGAAGAGTGAGGCACAGACTGGTTAAATGCCTTGTTTTACTCTTCTAGATAGAAGGAGACACTTCAGGGTTCAGGGCAGTGCTTTCCTCAGAGCAGTTGCTGACAAAGACATCCTGAAACAGAGGTCTCCACTCTTTTAGGGATGCAAGACTGGGTGTAAAAAAAAAAAAAACAAAACCTGGGTGGTTATGCACAAATTCTCTATCTAAACCCACAACTCAGACTTTGAACCACAGCTTCTGCTTGAACACCCACATGGAGCTTTGGTTTTGGAATAATTAGAAAGAGACATCAGTGGTTCCTGTTGGATGGCTGCTTTTAAAAGTTGGTTTTTAAAACATGGTGCTGTTGGTGGCTCCAGGCCAGGGAAGTGGGGACTTTGGCTGTGAGTTAGAGGCAGCAAGCTGGTTGGTGGGTGGACTCCACAACACGCAGAGAGTAGAGTGCCTCACGGGGCTTTGAATTTGGTCCCTGGGAAAAAGCTAACTTGGTTAGGGACCAGTTTCCAAGAACAGCCTCAGTGAGAAATTTTTGTGCAGTACTGTGTGGTGGAAAAGCACATCAAAGGAGTCAGACTGAGCTTGGTCTGAATATCCATCCCTCTGTGGTTATCAGCTGTGTAGCCTTGGGTGTCTTATTTAACCCCTGTGGCCATTTTCTGAGTTGTGAGATGGGCTTCCTTAGGCAGGAGATGGTGTCGGCAGAGGTACCTGCCCTCCTTGCCCCACACTCACAGGAGTCCTCCGTGCTCTGCGCTTTCAGGTCATGTGCCCAACCCTGGAAGGCAGAGAGCACAAGCTTGCCTGGAGCACATCCCTGACCTTTTTGCGTTTTACCCAAAGACCTGAATTCAACCAGTGGGTACAGAGAGGAGAGCCTGACACGACTGACCCAGGCTCAAACCCCTACACCTCCAGCAAATCTCTTACATGCTCTAAGCCTCGGTTTTCTGACCATTCTAATGAAGAAAACATTAGATAACATTTGCAAGTGCTTAGCTAATTTGTCATAGGACTCAGAGACTGACGACCTGAGCCTCCTGTACGGTGACCTCTGTTGTGCTTCTGACAGCCCAGGATACTGTCCGGTTGGCCCCCAGAGCTGTTTGTAGCCTGCCAGGTAATACAGGATCCACATCAGAGAGAATTCCCAGGGTTGGGGGGTGCAGCCACCCCCTCCATCCTGGGGATTTCAGGAGCAGGAGATCTGTTATGGTGCATCCTCTTCCTCCCCTGCCTGTTCCTTTGTGAAGGCCTTGCTCCCCCAACAACCTTTCCACTCGCTGACATTCCAGCCTGTTGCCTTTCTTCCACATGCTTCCCAATCCCTCCTCCAAATAGCTTCTTTCCCAGAACCCCGGGGACTCAACTCTTCCCACCCTCGGTTCTCCTCCACACCTCCCTTCTCCAGTGGATGTTCCAGGCTGCAGGAGACACTCATTGGAACCTCTCTTCCATCATGTGCTGGCAATGGCTCCAGGCCCCTGCAGAGACATAGGGGAAGGTGACGTGGAATATTTTCTTTTGTTCTAGTTCTCAAGTGAGAAACTTGTCATGTGTACATTGCTCTTGCAGTGGGTGAAGCTCTTCAGCAGCATGTCACCACCACCCATGTTGACCACTACAGGCAGAGCATCATATCAACAACTTTGCTTTGCATTGTGGACACACCATGGCCAGAATGAGCACGCTGAGTCCCAGCTCCCACTGGGCAGGCAGAGCCTCAGCTCTCTAATCTGAAAAAAAGTGTCACAACAGGCAGAAGGGGGGATTAGATGGCATAAAGTACATTGTATAGAAGTGCTTTACAAGATTTAGAGGTTTGCACAAATGGTAGGGTTTTTTTTAACTGTTGTAAAATACAATTTACCGTTTTAACCATATTAAAGTGCATGATTCAGTGACATTAAGTACATTCACAATGTTGTGCAGCCAATATCACACTCTACTTCCAGAGTCATCATGTCAAATGGAAACCTATTCACACTAAGCAGTAACTCCCTATCCCTGTTCCCCCAGTACCTGACAGCCACAGATCTACTCCATCTCTGTGAACTTGCCTATTCTAGATATTTCATATAAATAGAAACATATGGAATGTGGCCTTTTGTGTCTGACTTCTTCCACTTAGTGTCATGTTGGCTCATCAAAGTTGCAGCATATATCATAATTTCATTCTTTTTTAAAGACTGAATAATATGCCATCTTATGTCTATGCAAAATTTTGTATATAGAAATGATAATTTTAGGTTGAAATCTCATCCAGGGACTAGTAATCATCCTGGAGAAGGAGTGACTGAAGGTAGGAAACAGGGATGCCTGACATGGAGAAAAAAGGCAGGAGGGGGGTTGTCATGAGACCAACTTTCAATACCTCAGAAGTACTCATAGAAGAGCTGGACCTGTTCTTTGTGATCCCAGGTGGAGGGACCAGGACTAATGGAGATAACTCTGGACTCACTTTTGGTGGTCTTGAGAAAACCTGGTGGAAGCCTGTTCCCAGGCCGTTTTCTGGGAGGGTGGTCAGGGGGCCTCAGAAACAGCAGGAGCAGGGATCTGACAGATGAGAGCAAACAGCCCTGAAGCTGCCAAGATGGAACTGAGGAGCAGCCTTGGGCATCTGCCTGGGAGATGAGTGATGCTGGGGCTGGAGCGGAGGCAAGTATTGGGAATGGGGGAAGATCACGAATGTGTGGACAGGCTGGGATCAAGGTAGAAGAGGAAAGGGGTGCTATGGTCTGAATGTTTGTGTTGCCCCCAAATTCATATGTCTAAACCTAACCTCAAAGTGATGATAATAGGAGACGGGGCCTTTGGGAGGTGATAGGGGCATGTGGGTGGAGCCTAATGAATGGGATTAGTGCCCTTACAGGGGGCTGATGAGACCAGACTTCCCCCACTTCCACACGTGAGGACACAGCAAGGAGGTACTGTCTGTGAACCAGGAAGTGGGCCCTCACCAGAACCAAATCTGTCAGTGCCTTAATCATGAACTTGCCAGTCTCCAGACTGTAGGAAATAAATTCTTATCATTTTATAAGCCACCTCATTTATGATATTTTGCTACAGCAGCAGAAATGGACCAAGACTGAGGATTATGACCCAGGGTGATCATAAGGGCTTACTGGCTCATGAAATCTCGCAAGTGCAATCTTTTTTCCCATCCCAGCCATCACCACTCCAGCTCATCTTCTGAGTATCTTCCTCATGGGTTTCCTGGCCTGACTATAGTCCTAACCCTTTCCACTTCATACCTGCCTTTTGCTTCTCCATTTGACTTACTAACTTTTAGATTAGATTTCAGCTTTGATGTTTCTTCTCCCAGAAGCCTTTCCTGACCTGCGTCCCTATGATGCCTCCCACAAGTCTCAGTATTTCTCCTGTGTGTTCCTTCTGATCCCTGAGTATTGCATCACTTGATTGTCAGTGCATTCTGCCAGTCTATGTCCCTACATGACTGTATCATCTGTGAGGACAGGACTTAGCCTGTCTTGCTCTCCATGGTATCTCTGACAATGCAGAACAATGCCAGGCACATGCAGGCATCTGCATATATTTGCTGATGAATGAATGAATGAATGCGTGGTAGAGATAGCAGTTGAAGTGAGGCAGGCTTGAACTTGCTTTCCTAACAGATTACAAACTTGGAGCAGACCACTTTGTGGAGAAGTCAGGTCTCCTGTGTTAGTTCCACAAGGAGTTTCTATGACCACACCACTTAATATGTGTGAGAGTGGCCGGGCTCGGTGGCTCAGCCTGTAATCCCAGCACTTTGGGAGGCCGAGGTGAGTGGATTGCCTGAGCCCGCGGGTTCGAGACCTGCCTGGGCAACTTGGTGAGACCTCATCTCTACAATAAATCAAAAAAATCAGCCGGGCGTGGTAGCGCATGCCTGTAATTCCGGCTACTTGGAAGGCTGAGGCGGAAGGATCACCGGAGCCCAGCAGGTTGAGGCTGCGGTGGCGGGAACAGCCACTACACTCCAGTCTGGGTGACAGAGTGAGATTCCAACTAAAAAAAAAATGTGTGAGAGTATTTGATAGGATCAGGGAGAGGAACCCAAAGGCCTCTGGAACTCTGTTCAGCTCACCTTCTTTGATTTGATGACTCCAAGGACCATTCCCTGTCCTCAGCCTGGGCCATTCTGCAAGCCAGCAGAAACCCTGCCACAGCCCGGGTGTGACCCAGATGCTGATGCAGAAGTCTTCAACCTTGCAGGTGCTGCTCTTTTTAAGGATGTGATCTAGTAATGTGATGCCTGTGTGACCTTTTCATTAATCACCCCTTTGTCTGCGGATGCCTGCAGAGGGTGGCCTGATGGCACAGAGGGCTGAGGAGAGTCTGATGTCTTAAGCGGCATGGCAGGAGTTGGAAGGGGCATGGGCAGCAAGTAGTGCAGACTAGAGATGCACAAAGTCCCGGGCAGACGATGGAGGGAGATTTCTGTGGAAAGCCGTGCAAGTTCAAAATCTACAATTTCAAATGCTTTACCACCGCCTTCACTCCTTACCTCACTCCTCTCAAAGGCAGCAAAAACCACTCAACTCTCTTTGCTGGAGTAGTGCTCTACATCCAGAGAGTTCAAAGCACTTCTGCACCTAAAAACTAGTCTTTCAATTTCCTGGATATGGGTAGGCAAGCTATGCGAATACTCTTTTTACAAGAAGAGAAACTGAGGCACCGGACAGTTACACAACTTGCCCAGCAACTGGTCCCATTCTGGTAAGCTTTTGATCTTGATCCATAGTCAAACAGTGAAGAGAGGAAGTTTAAGAACTCATATTGAAGTTGGAAGTGGGGATGGAGATGCAGACAGAATGGGGGACCAGTAGATAGGGTAAGGAGTCTTAGAGTCTCATCACTGCTTTTGATTTCCTTCTCAGAGCCCATTTGGCTGTGTTTTCTAGAAATATTTTTACTTAGGTTTTCTTTTGGAAAGTTATTTGTCGTTCCCCCATGAGCAAAGTTTCATAGGGGCTGTTCTGTCTGCAGCCCTTTTATGCTGGAAACCATAGTGTGTTCAGTGAGCGATTTTCTTTCTTCTTTCTACTCACTCTCTGAGTTTCTTCTTCATGCAATGCATACAAAGGCCCTTTCATCTGGGGAGCGATCTCATACCCAGCAGCAACTTCCCCCCATCCTCCAGCACACATTCCCTCTCCCCTCAGCCCCTTTCTTTCCTTCTCCTTTTGGTCAACAGAAATTGAGGACTGTAGTAAAACAGCAGAAACAGAAGCTCGTGGAAAGAAGCACACAGAAGGTAACAAATTAAATGGCATCCAGCAAGGGTAGAGGGTCTGAGTGCAGCAAGATGGTGGGAAGAAAATGCAGATCAAACAAAGTAGAGCAAGGAGTGAGTGAGCCAGTGAGAGCATGCTGGGCAGCCAGGGTTTTGGGAGCAGAAGCACAGCATGCTGGTGGAAAACTGTGCCCTCCTGGTGGATCTGCTGTCCCATCCCGGGCCTCCATGCCAGGTTGGCCAACCTCCATGAGCTGCCATGCTGCTTTATCTTCTTCTTCTCTTTTTTTCTTTGAGTTGGAGTCTCACTCTGTTTCCCAGACTGGAGTACAGTGGCCGCTCCCAGCCACTGCAGCCTCGACCTGCTGGGGCTCCGGCAATCCTTCCGCCTCAGCTTTCCAAGTAGCTGAAACTACAGGCGTGCGCTACCACACCCCGCTAATTTTTTTGATTTATTTTAGACATGAGGTCTCACCAAGTTGCCCAAGCAGGTCTCGAACCTGCAGGCTCAGGCAATCCACTCACCTCAGCCTCCCAAGGCGCGGGATTACAGGCTGAGCCACCCAGCCCATGCTTTATCTTCTGGTAGAGCCCTCACTCACTGAGGTAGAGATGATCTTGATTAATTAGGGGAGATCTCCTTCACACAGACAACTGGCTGGTGGGGAGGGCCGAGTTATTTAAGGGTGGGAACGTGTGGTGTCCAGCACTGGCATGGCCTACCCCCCACCCCAGCCCGTCCCACTGCGCGATCCCTGCCAGCAGACGCCACACCCAGGTGCCCATGCCCAGCTTCTTTTTCCCCACTCCCGAGTGCAAAACTCCATTGCTCTCCTTCTGTCCTGGGGGTAATTTCAAAAGCCCTGGAAATGAAACCTTTTGGATAAAATGGCATTTTCTCTATTGGAAAACAGGGTGTGATGATTGAGGTTGGATTAAGTGGGCAGAGGGTGGGATCTTTCCAACCCTGGGGCTTTTGACATAGACTCAGTATTTCCTATAAACTGTCAAGTGGGAGAGAAGGGAGGGAAACCGGACAGGAAGTGAGGAAAGGGTAGCCCTTTCCCCTCAGTCTTCCTCAGTCCCCTTCGACCCCATTGGTATAGAAGTACCCTCAGCAATCCAGCCCCTTCATTCCCCTGCTTAATAGCTTGGCTCCATGGACAGGCTGGGGAGTTCAGGGCTTCCCCCTTTTCAGGACAAATGCATCATCTGGGGTGCTTAGCAGGGGGCTCCCCACATTGCTCAGCTCATTAAAAGAAAGACTTGCCTTCAAGTGGCACAGGTAATGAAACATCACGGGGTGCCTGCCGGCTCTAATAAGATGGAGTGAACTGAGGGGGAGAATTAACCTGGTAGGATTAGTTCACTCTGCAGCAAGATGCTTGGAATTGCCTCTTACATCCCGTGCAAGGAATCTTAAACACGCTCCTCTTTCAGAAGGGGCGCTTGCTGGGGAGGAGGGTGACTGGCTGAGTTAGACAAGATAAGCACGACTGCACGTAGAGGCCCAGCATAGAGCTGGGGAGTGGGCAGTTTTCTTTCCAGGCCATGTGTGAGAATGCTGGGTAAGTCAAGACTCCGAAGACCAGGAGTCTCTCTTTGTTCAACCCACCCCAACCTCTGATAGTCTAGGTTAATGGGATTGGGGAGAAGATACTTAACCCTTTTGTGGTTATGTTACACTTGGGTATACAAGAATGCTTTGGGCCTGGGACAGATGTCCAAGTTTAAAATTGCAGGTCACAGGAAGAGGTGGAAAGAATAGAAAGAATACAGAGCTATAAAACTTAGGGCATTATCATTCAAAATTCAGTTGTGTGCCTCCACCACGCTACTTGGTGCTGTGGTGGAGACATGAATAAGACATGTCCACTGCCCTTGAGAAGCTCACACACTGCAGGAGAGAGAGGTGAGCATGCAACCAGCTACAACACTCATCATGTGCCTGAAGGTGTACACAAATGCACAGGAGGACTCAATTAATTCTGCTTGGCTAAGGGGTAGGAAGGGGCTCGGGGAGGTCTTTATAATGGAATCAGGTTTTTTACCTTCTTAATTCTAGTAGGCTTCTCTATCAAACCATCAGGGGATTGGAGAACATTGGAATCAGTGGGGGTCTTAGAGACCCAGTGGTTTCCAAGCTTTGTGACTCTTGCAGGTCCATGTTACAATAGAGATGATCAGGCCTGCCCCTGAGACTGATGAAATGAGAATTTCAGAGGGTCTGGGAATCTGTGTTCAGCCAAGCATCCTTGGTGATTCTGGCTGAACTAGCTAAATTTGAGAAATACTGAGGGAGATCGAGCTCTCCTTTTATAGAGATGAGAACTTAGACTGAAGATGGGGTATGCAGTCGCTGGTTAAAGACTGGTAGCTGTTAAGTGATGGCCCTGGGACCTGGGTTGAGAATCGCTCATTGCCAAATTCAGTGCTCTCTCACTGAGGAGACCACACAGCCTGTTTCACACAGCAGGGGAGGTGCAAATAAACAAGTTGTGGGGACCCTGCAACACACAGCATTCCACATTGGGTAAAATCTTCTGTAGGACTCAGGAAGCATGTTCAGAAAAGGGGGAGAGTTGGGGTGTTCAGCAAGTTTCTACTGCTTCCTGTACACTCTGTCTACCTGTATCCTGTTAACCCCATCTGCTGCAGACTGCAGCTGGCCTTATTCCTGGAAGGTCATGTTTTCCTATTGGGAAGCTAGCAAAATGCCAGATGAACTAGTGGGTTTCTCAGACTCTAAATACAGATGGCAGTATTTACGAGGGAACAAAGCCTTGCCACAGAAAATTGCCAAAGTCTTGTTTCCAGAGACAATGCTGCAAGACAGCCATGGCTCAGCAAAAAGTATGACTCTGGGGCATAGCAGCTTCCCTGAAAGAGCACCTGATGCCCTTTCAGTCCTGGGGTGATGCCCTTTACAAAATCTTTTACTTGTGGAGCAAGAAGCTGTTGTTGCTTGTGGGCATGTGGCCCTTGTTTACCAGCCATCTTGTTTTCAATGTGAGAAAAGTAATGTGATTCCACAAAGCATGCATCATTACATCCAAGCTGGAGAGCCTTTGCTGGTTTTCCAAGACAAGTGCTTCTAAGTCTCAGTCTGATTTCAAACCATGGGCAGGCAGGCCCCATGCCACCTGCTGCCTTCACGATTCCTGGGGGCCATGCATGATATCAATGTCCCATGTGCAAGGTCCCACTGCACACCCACTGCATCTTCTGATTCTCACAAGGGTCCTGGGAGGGAGATAGAGAGGCATTGTAGGTCACACTTTTTATTCAGCAGGTGAGGAAAATGGGTCAGAAAAGTGAAGTGATTTTGGTATTCATACTCATTATGTAAGTGGTGAATTCAAGACTCACACCCAGGTATTTGGGTTCTACAGTCTCCTCTCTTGCTCTTGCTAAACTCTAATCAGAACAATTGGGTTAGTCCAGCTTCATTCATACCTCTGAGACTTTGCAAATGTTTCCCCTCTTTGGACCACCTTTTTTTTTCTTCCACTTTCCAACTTAAAACTCCTCTAAGAAGCCTGCCAACCTCAATCTTCTCTGAACCCGAATGACGCTACTTAGTGCTTAATTATATTATATTATATTGTTTGCTAATTGTCTAATGTGTGCCAATTTTTTTTCTCAACACAGCTAGTTTGTAAATTCCATAAGGGCAGTCGCTTCATGATCCTTTGATGGTACCCATCCGGATGCTAAACACAGAGTTTAAAACTTTTGCTGAAAATCTGTATGAAGAATGCCAATGGCATTTATCCTAAGGGAATTAACAACAACGACCCCATTTAGCATATCTCAATGTGTTTGGTTTCTCCCCATGTTATTAGTGTAGAGACAGAAGCTATCTGGCTAGGAAAAAGCATCCAGTTGTTCAGAGCAGCTGGAAGCCGAGTAAGGGTTATTTTGGGATGAGTTATTTCTTGCTTCTTAAGCCCTTTCAAATAATATTGTCTGGGATGGTGCTGCTTCTGGAGAAGACTCTCCTCACTCCCACAAAACTGAAGCAGATAAATTGCTACCAAGGAAGACTTAGGGTGGGCTGAGAAGAGCCAGAAGCAATATCCTTGGGCTCTGGTGGCCAGATGTTTTAGAAACTCTTGCTTCATTCTTGCTGCTTCTGCACAGCAGCTGCTCCTGGGCAGAGAGGGATAGCTGAAGGCTTTGGGGTTGCAGTGGTTTTACACTCACTTTCATCCACCCCCTAGCATTTGAGCCTACTATTTACTTATTCCAAGCTAAATCCTTGCCTTTGATGTCACAATTTCAATGGGACCATAGAAAAGAAACATGTCTATACATAAATGAGGTAATTGCAGTTTGATAATTGCTTGGAAGGAAATAAACCGGTGGTGGGAAGAGTGGAGGGGAGGGTGTGGGGGTGAGAGTTGTTTTAGATGGGGAAGATGGGGCGATGGGGAGGCAGAGTGAAGAAGGCTTAACAGGGGATGGGGTGGGGGGCTGGGAAGGTGATCAGAGAGTAACCTGAAACCCGAAGAGGGAAAAACCAGCCAGGTAAAGAGCTGGGGTAGGAACTTATGTAGCCCATGTGGCAGATGCTTGAGGAATGTGCCTAGGGATGGACTGAGGCCAAAGTGATGAGGGCCAAATGAACAGGGAGAGTGCAGGAGGTGCTGTAGGAGAGGCAGCTGGAAGCTGTCACAACCTCCTGAGAGTAGTTTGCACTGGAGTGTTGGCAACAGAGGGAGGAGAGGAGGGAGGCTAGGGATGGATTTGGGAGCTGGAGTCAAGGCATGTGAGTAGCCAGGCTTGTGGGAAAGTGGGTTGGGGACCATGGAGAAGGGAGGAATCCAAGATGAAGCCCAGATTTCTAGCACTGATTGAGGAATAATAGGCCATAAATCAGGGTGTGTGTGTGTGTGTGTGTGTGTGTGTGTGTGTGTGTGTGTGTGTGTATGTGTGTATGTGTCTGGGGGTAGTAGAGATCAATCATCCTCTGGTCTGGCTGTATTGCTATCAAACAGATAATAATAGTTATTGATTACTTATTCAGCCACAACTTATTGTGCACCTAGTATGTGTCAGGTACTGTTCTGAGTGCTGGGTTACAGCAGGAAACAAAATAGATAGACCTCCTCTCCCTCATGGAGCACACATTCTAGATAAGACAGGTAACAGATGCATTAAATCAAATATGTAGTAGGCTAGAAAGGGTGAAGTGTCTTGGAGAAAAATAAAGCAGCAGAGGGAAATATAAAGAGTTGAAGTTATGGATAGGATGTCCAGAGAAGTTCTCACTAGGTGGTGACATTTAGGCAAAGGCTTAATGAAGCTGAGCAGATTTAGGAAGAAAGCCGTGAGGCTATAAGACTTGAAGTGCACAAGCTTGAAGACAGGGATTCAGGGGCAGGAATATAGCCAGTGGGACTGGGGCAGAGTGAAGGAGGCTTAACAGGGGATGTTGCAGTGGGGAGGGAAGGCAGAGGGTGGGATCTGGGAGGTTAGAGACGTCTTCCCATTGTTGCTTGGACTGAGTTGGGAACTCAGGGTAGGATTTCAAGCTAAGAGCAGAAATGATTTGGCCTACTTGATGTTGCTCTGATAAATGTGTTGAGAACAGATTGTAGAGATGAGGATAGAGTAGGAAAAAGGACAAGTAGGTTAAGAAATAATCTCAGTGTGGATGGATCTAGACTAGCGCAGTGGTGGTAGAGTTAAGTGGTCTGCGTCCCCATTCATGTTGAAATGATGATGACTGTCTTTGCTAATAGGTTGAATTTGGGCACGAGAAAAGGAGAAACCTCAAGGACAACTCCCCAGATTTTAGCCTCGCAATTGACAGGATGAAGTCACATCAGCCAATATTGGAAAAACCGTGGGAAGAACCGGGTCAGGGTACAGCAAGAGCACAGCTTGGCTCATATTAGGTTCTAGGTGTCCATTAGACATCCTATGGGGATGTTTTGAAGGCAGTGTGCTATGAATCGAGTCTGGAACCAAGACCTGGACAAATCTGAGGGTCATTAGCACAAAGATGATATTGAAAAGCAGAGACAGGATGACCAAACCTAGGGAGTGAGGTAGAAAGAGAAGAGATCTAAAATCTGCGCCAGGTGCCCTCCAGTGCTTGGAGGGGAGGTGAGATGGAACCACAGGAGGAAACTAAGAAGGGAGGTCAAAATGTTGGTGAAAACCAGGTGGGTGCGTGACCAGAGAGCTGTGCTAAGAAAGTGTTTCAGCAGGAAAATATGATCTGTGGTGAATACTGCAGATCATTAAGAAAATGGGGACTAAAAATTGGCATTGGTTTCAGCCACATGCATGACATCTGTGACCTTCATAAGGGATAAATGTTGGTGAAGAGGTGGAAGTGGAAGCCAAGGTAGAAGATTTCAAGAGAGAACATAAGGAGACGCATTTGAGACAATAGGTGCAGACAACATTTTTAAGGAACTTTGCTCTAGGGAAAGAGAGAAATGGGGGATTGCTAGAGGAGAAAATGTAAGAGAGGGGTTATCTTAATAAAAAAATACAGTAGCATGTTTGTATGTTGATGGGAAAGACCCAGCAGAGTGAGAAAAATGGATGCTGCAAAAGAAAGGAGAAAAAATTGCTACAGCATTGTCCTTGAGCAGATGAGGACGAATAGGTGCAACAGACAAAAGGAAGAGCAGGCCTGTCTAGGGAGCACAATCACGCACAGCGAGAAAGAGAAGGAGGCATTCTCAATACCAATGCAGGAGGCAGACAGAGGCGGGGGGAGACTGTGGATATTCTTCTCATGTTTTTTCGGTTTCCTCCATCAAATAGAAACAAGGTCATTAGCTGAGAGGGAGAATTTGTGAGCAGATATTCCACAGTAAGTATGAGAGTGTACAACTAGCTGTCTAGCAGAATAGCAGAGAGTGTGCGAGGGCACTTAGTTATGAATGCTGGACAGCGTGATGGCACCACAGGCTCCCAGGAGTTGAGCAATGGTGAATTCAGATGAGCAGCATGGCTGTGTGCTTTTCTTAAAAGTATTCAGTTGTGCAAGTGCATTCTAGTTGGACAAAACCACATAGTGATTAAGCTGAGTGCAAGAAAGCATATATGGTGGCTGAAAGGACGAGGTAAGGAATACTAGGGTGAGAGTGAGGGGTGCACTATGATGACTGACATGGAATTTAAGTTGAGAAAGTGGGGACACAAGGAACAGGGAGCAGGTTTAGAATCAGCGCACTGAGGGAGGGGGAGGAAGAGGAAGGGAGAGGAAGAGGGAGAGGGAGAAAGAGGGAGGGAGAGGGGCTGAGAGAATGGTGCTGGGTTGGTCTTTTTGAGGAAGTAGGCCTGAAACATAGAAGGTGGTGTTCAGAATATGGGATGCTTGAAATCATGCTTAGGGGAAGATGGCAGTTCTTGGTGATAACAAGATTGTGAGTGTGACCCTGAGAGTGACTGGATAAGCTAGGAAGTGGGAACAGCTCCATGGAAGAATGGAAGTCAGGGCATTTGAAGCAAGATTATTTGTATATTACATTACCAAAGTAGGAAAAGAAAAATGTCAGAAGAAGGTTAAGTCAGGAGCTAAACTCTTCAAGGTAAAAGGGTCCTTGAGAACTATAACAGAGATAAGAGGTGAGTGGGTTAGTCAGATGACAAGAGAGTCTAATTATCATACTCCCATGGAGCAAGGTGGGTAAGAGGTAGCAGCCTGAGAAGCAGGACAGATGTATCCCAGGAGGGCCTTTTGGGAGAGGACTACCCAGGAAACCAGTCCCCAGGGAAGAGCCATGTTTTAGTTAAAGGTACAGGGTGAGGGGTGTGCATAGCAAAAGGCGACAATATGAGGGTCTTGATGATGATCAATCTTGAGTTCTCGATGTAACTGATAGGGTGTTAGGGGAAAGGGAAGAGGAAATATAAGGTCAGAAAGGTGAGGAATAGAGCCTATGGATACCAGAGTCTAGGTCTGGGGATGAGGCTGCTTGTGTGACTGGTATGTTCCTGATATGAACAGGAACAGAGATTGATAAGAACAACTGACATTTTATGAGTGTATTCTATGTGCTCGACATTTTACTAATAGTTTTACATGCATTAACTCATTCGATCTTCACAGCAACCTTATGAGGTAAACACTATGATTACCTTTGTTTTATGGATGAGGAAATGGAAGCATAGTGAGGTTAAAAAATCACCCAAGGTCACACAGCTTGTTGAGTCCAGAGCTAGGACTTGAATCCAGGCAGAGAGATTTCAGAATCCATACTGTCTACCACACTTCCATCCTGCCTTCATGCTGGCTAGTGTTTGCACTTCCCCTTAGTAGTTATGTGGCTTTGGGAAAATTGATGAACCTTTCTGAGGTTCACTTTTGACATATGCAAAATAAGGGGGAACAGTACCAGAATGAGTGATTCTGTACCTGGTGCTCATAGTGAAGGACACAGACAATTAGTAGGAAAATGAGACATAACCACATGCCTCCAAGAGGTTGGATGAGAAATACTATTTTAATAAAGGCTCAACGTGCTGTGGAAGCAGAGGAAGAGAAACAGAATGGAGAGCTCAGACTTTGTTTTTGGCATAACAGGATCCACTCAAAGTTTAACTTTATGGAGAACATCCATCTCTCCAAATCCATGCGTGCTACCTTTCTTTTTTTCTTTTCTTTCTCTTTCAGCAGTTTTTTAAGGAGTAGAAATGGAAAGAACAGAACATAGGGGGATAGAGAGTGAAAACTGCCTTCTCAGTAGACTGTACCATCTCAGTAGGCTGTGCCTTCTCAGGAGTGCTGACTGAGATAACATAACCTTTTATTTTTTATTTTTTTGAGGTGGAGTCTCACTCTGTCACCCAGACTGGAGTGCAGTGGCCGCCCCTGGCCACCGCAGCCTCGACCTGC
>NW_007258123.1:3031-21863 GCF_000164805.1 Carlito syrichta | reverse complement strand
TGCCCAGGCGGGTCTCGAACTCGCGGGCTCAGGCAATCCACTCACCTCAGCCTCCCAAAGGCGCGGGATTACAGGCTGAGCCACCGAGCCCAGCTAACATAACCTTTTAAACTGTAATTGGAAGTGTTCTTGAAGAAGAAATGCAGTGTGGTGGAGTAACATTGACATGGGAATAAGTGAGTTTCAGTTATGGGCCAGATATCTCTAGAAAAGTCAGTGGATCCTGAAGATTGATAATGTAGAAAGAAGACAGCAGTTCCTTTTAGAGAGAGAGTGGGAAGTGACAGACAAACAAACTGATCATCCATCCCAAGGTGCTTGTTCTAGTACTGAGTGCCAAGTTTGCAGTGGATTCAGATGTAACATCTCCTGCAGCACTGACAATTGGAGGAGAGGTGAGTTCCATCTGTAAGAGCAAAAGAAAGTGCCCTTATCACGTGGATACTCCTCCCCTACTCAGGGAGTAAGCATCAGGGATATGTGCTTCACAGAACAGTGACTTTATAGACAACACTGCCATTTGGACAAGCAGGGTTAAAATGGACCATTGCCCCCAAAATGGCAAAGTCAAAATGAGGAGGTGGCCTTGAGCACCTGTTCCCCCTTTCTGAGATTTCTTTTCTAATTCAAGGGTAAATCAGGGGTCATGGGAGCAAAGTGCTCTTTAAGCCACGGTGTCTGAAGACTGTTCAGTGTCCTGGTGGAATGGCATGGAAAGCAACTAGACCCTGAGAAAAGAAAACTAAATGTGTAAAAGTGCCAGGCTTACTGACTGTGTGCCTGCTTCTCCACTCCCCATTTCAAGAAAGTTCTCTGAGCCAATATCCCCTTGGGTAGAGAAGACAGTGACATTTCACTCTTCAGTGTACACTGAACAAGAGAAAGATAAAGCAGTGATTGTTGCTGGAGGAACTTGAGGGAGACCCCTTCCGTTTGTTTCTGCCAGGCAGCTTGTAAGAATGGCTATGAGAACTCCCGGCAGGCAGGTTAAGCTGTTCTCCACCCACTCCAGAGGTGGCTGCTGGGGCAACAGACAGGTGGGAGGGGGTAAGCAGGGACAGAGGGTTCAGGCGGAGTTTGCCTTGACATAACACTCCCCCAGAGCCAAGATTTAGGGGATTTTTTTTCAGAGGTCCTGGTTTCCCATTGGACTAACAGACCCATTTGCCTAGCTGAAGACATTTAAAGCTCCTGTCTCTTTTCTCCTCAGAGCTCCAGCAGGTTTTCTCTCACTCTGCATACAACATGCATACTAATTGAAATCTCTCCCTGAGAAGAAGCTTTCTTCCTGACAGATCCTTTAAGAATAGATGTAGGTTTTGAAAAACCCAAGATGGCATTGCCTGTAATTATAAAGTAATTGGTGTAATTGAGAACTCAGGGTCTCATGCAAATCATCCTCCCATTTTTAACTTTACGTCAAGGCTATTTTTATTTTTAAATGAAAAAAAATGTGCATTTAGGGATGGTACGTGTGCATTTCCACTTGGGCCCCTAAGTGTGCAAATTACTAGAGTAGTTGTGGAAGAGGAATTGGCCTTGGTTTGAAGATCAAGCCACTTCTGGTCCTGTGCATCTTGGAGAAAATCTCCAGACTTCTCTCAGCCTTGGTTTTGTTCATCTGTGGAATAGGGAGAATAGAAGTAACCTCATATTGTTGTAAGAACTAAATAATATGGATGCACAAACAGCATAAACTATAAAGTGCTATTCACAAATATTAGGGCTTCCCCCTTATTTCTCTTCTTCAGGAGTTGGACTGTGGTACAGTGGGAAGAGCCACTCTCTGAAGTAAGAGATGGAGCACGTCTCACTCAGCTCTTTTTCTTAGAAACTGGGTATGTGGCCTTATTTGTTCTCTTGTGTGCAAAGGTGCCCAGGTGGGGGTCAGATGGTTGAATGATATGATCAATGAGAAATCACTTTGAAAAGTAGAAGTGCTGTTGAGCTACTTGTTTAACCAGTGATCCAATCAGCTCTGTATTTTCTCTTCACCAAAATCCTTTTGTGAGGAGTTGTGGTCACCACTGTGATTTTACCTGATCAGGTGAGGGAACTCTTCCAATATGAGACTTTCTGTAACCCTCATTAGGAGTGACATCGGGTTTTTTTTTAATGGCTGCCATAACAAATAATTACAGACTCAATGGCTAAAAACAATAGAAACTTATTTTCCTTCAGTCTGGAGGCCAGAAAATCACAATCCTTCAGGGCCACACTCTCTCTGGAGAATCTAGGGGAGGAGTCATACCTTTCTTCTTCCAGCTTCCTCAGCCACATGGTCTTCTCTTCTGTGTGACTATGATGCTTCTCTGTCTCTTTCTCTCCTTCTCTTATGATTCTTATAATGGAATTTAGAGCTCACTCAGATAATCAGGGTATTTCTCTCATCTTAAGATCCTTAACTACATCGGCAAAAGCCAATTTTCTAAATAACATAACATTATAAATTCCAGGGAATAGGACTTGATGTATTTGGGGTATCATTATTATTCAGTTGACTACAGTCAACCCTGGAGCCAGGCTGCCCAGGTTAGCATCACAGCTTCACTACTTTGTAGCTGTGTGACCTTGGGCGAACTACTTAATCTCTTTGTGTCTCTGTTTCCTCATCTGCAAAATGGGGAAAATAATAATGCTTATTTCATAGGGTAGGATTAAATAATTTAATATATGAGGGGGGACCCCAAACACCTGGAATTTATTTATAACAAATTGTGTATTTATTCTTACATGTTTAAACTTCAGTTACCTTCAGAGTTCTCTCCGTTTGATGCAATATACCTATTGAGATGCTTTTTCCATTGCTCAAAACAGATTTGGAATTCATCATTTTTGATGCCTCGTAGTGCTTCTGCCATTTTTTGTTTCACCTCTTCCACATCAGCAAAACATTTCCCTTTGAGGACTTTCTTCAGAGGAAGCAAAAAAAAAAAAAAAAATCGCTTGAGGTGCAATCCCGTGAATAGGGAGGGTAGCACACAGGTGTCATGTTGATTTTTGTCAAAAACTGCTGAACACTCAACATGATGTGAGCAGGTATGCTTGTAAATTATCCATCATGAAATGGGCAAACATGTTGAAAGAATCTCTGGAAATAATAATGATAATAATAAAATAACTGAAGCTGAATGTAGCCTCTCACAAAAATGCTAGCTGGTACACTGATGCCAATGGGTTCCTAGAACACTTAGTAGGGGAAGCCTGTACTACAGGGCCCCCACCATCCAATATATAATTACTTTTTTGGGGTCCCCCTCCTACATAAAGCAGTTAGAAAAGTTATCGGCTCATAGTGAGCACTCTCAAAATGTCCATTATTATTATGTCTGGTTTTCCTTTAATACCAAGTTATAGATTTGCCATCATAGTTTAATCGACACCCTTCCAGAACCTGATTGTATTTGGTCTGCAAGACTTTTGGTATAAATTAGTTTTTATTTGCTCAAAAATTATTTTTTAATGATTAAAGAAGTATCACTAGACATCAAGTTTTTCTGGATTGGAAGACTTATATTGGTAAGAGGACAATATCACCTAAAGAGTCAATGTGATCCCTATTAGCCATTCAATGATAATATTGCAGAAATAGAAATATATATCCTAAAATTCCCATAGAATCTCAAACAATCCCAAATAGTTAAAATAATTTTGAGGAAAAAAAGAACATAGAGGATTCACATTTCCTGATTCAAAAGTTTACTAGTTTTTTGGGGGTACAGTTTGTTTTGATAAAGTAATCAAAACAGTGTGGCATTGGAATAAAGACAGACATGTAGAACAGTGAAACAGATCAGAGCCCAGAAATAATCCTTCACATATGTGGCCAAATGATTTTTTGATAAGAGTGACAAGACCATTCAATGGGGGAAAGGACAGTGTTTCTAATAAATGGTGTTAGGAAAACCTGATATCCACATGCAAAGAGTAAAAGTTGAACACTTGCCTTATACCATATATAAACATTAACTCAAAATAAGTTAAAGATGTAACTGTAATGCCTAAAACTATAAAACTTCTAGAAGAAAACAGGAGAAAGCTTTATGACATTGGATTTGGCAATTAATTCTTGGATATGATACCAAAAGCACAGGTGATCAAAGAAAAAATAAATAAATTGGACTTCATGAAAATAATAAAAAGCCCTTTTGTGTATCAAAGGATACTATCAAGAGAGTGAAAGGCAACCTACAGAATGAGGGGAAATATTTGCTAGTCATCTATCTGATAAGGGATTCATATTCAGAATAAAAAAATGAATTTCTACAACTCAAAAATGAAAAAACAAAAATGTCATGAAAATATGGGCAAAGGACTTAAGTAGACATAAATCCAAAGAAGATACCCAAATGTCCAATAACATTTGAGAAGATGCTCAACATCACTAGTCACTGAGGAAATGAAATTTAAAACTAAAATGAGATACCACTTCATACCCATTAGGATGGCTACTATTAACAACAATAACAACAACAACAACAACAACAACCACCACCACCAGAGAAAACAAAAATACAAGTGTTGGCCAGAGTGTAGAGAAACTGGACTCCTTGTGCATCGCTGGTGGGAACGTCAAATGGTTCAGTCACTGTGGAAAACAGTATGGTGGTTTCTCAAAAAGTAAAATATAGGGCAACACCCTCGGGTCCCCTCCGTGGGAGCTTTTCTGTCCTCTCAATAAATCCTGCTTTCAAAAAAAAGTTAAATATAGAATATGGAATTATTGTCTAATGAGTACAGAGTTTCAGTTTGGGATTTTAGAAAAATTGGGAGGATGGAGGTGATGTTTGCATACCAGTGTGAATGTATATAATGCCATTGAATTGTACACCTACAAATGGTTTCATGTTATATATATTTTTTTACTACAATTAAAAACAGTAGACACAGCACAAACCTCTTTTCTTCCATATGGATCTGTAAGACCAGAGGCCTCTAATGGGACCTGAGGGGACAGACCATGCAGGAACTTTTCAACCCATACCTCTGTTCTTCCAGGTGAGACAAATGGGGACTTGCAAAGTCTTGGTTGGGGAGAGATTATGACCCAACTGTTTTTTGCTTTAAATAAAATTTATTTTTATTAAATTATTATATACTCACTTTTAAAATTAATTACATTGACAGATACTAGTTGTATATATTTATGAGGTCAGGAGATTATAGGGCTGATGCCTTTGCTGTTGATCTGGAAGAGGGAATAAGGAGGAGGTGATAAGTGCTGTGTGATGGGGAACTGCTGGTGAAGACCCTGGAGAACTAAGGCTCTTGAACACGGTCTGCTTTTTGCTACCTTGAGCACTCACAAAGCAATCAAGATGTCATTGATAAGTCTCTTATGTATGCTGGGCACAGTACTAGGGGGAAGATAAATTCCCCCAAGGAACTTAGAGTCTTGTCTGAGAGATGAGGCATAAATGTCTAAATAAAGGAAACAATGGTTCAAGACACCAATAGCTGAGCTATCACAGGTAGTTTATGATGAACTGTCAAGGCAATTGAAGAGACACTAATTGCTCAAGTGCTCACAGCAGGCTTGTTCACTTAAGGGTGGTGGCTGTTAAGGAGATTATTTCCTGATGGTCACCGAAGTCTGTGGTGCCAAGAGGCCTGGAACCAGGCTCTTACTCAAGCATTGCCAATTGTTATTGACCCAGGACCAGCTTCTTAACCTCTTTAGGTGTCTATTTTCTCACCTGTAAAATGGGATAATATTATTTTCCACCCATGTGTTGTTGCAAGTGTAAAGTATATAGAGCACTTAGCACAATATCAGGTGCATTTAATATACATTCTGTTAGTACAGAGAAAGAGGCATTGAAGTAGGGTCTTGAAGGTGAGGAAAATAGGGAAAAGGGGAAAGGGGATACCAGGAATGAATAATAGTGAAGTATGTGGCTCGGTGTGTTTGGGAGCAAAAGTAATGAGTGTGGCTAAAGTAAAAGGCTTCTTTCTCCCACAATTTTCCCTTCCTGTGAAGAGAAGTCTAGAATTCCAATGTGCCGGCCATTGGAAATGTGAACCTGACAGTCTTATAAAGATTGACTCTGAAGCAAGGGGGAAGATCAGAACTGTAGGCACATGCTCACTGCCTTTTCTGGGGGCCTGTTCCCTTTGGTCAAATTCTCTGGGGCACTCAGGACTATAATCCTAAACATTAAGTCTTGACGTCAGTGTGCGAACTGACTGTAGGAGTCAGCATCCCACATTTCATGTAATATACTATCCTTGCAAAGTACCTTTCAATCATTTATTAGTTCATCAGAAATTTAATGAGAAGTGGGGAACATAATTTCTGCCTCATAGAATGAGATGGAATTGTTTGCAGAATATTTATGATCTTCAAATGGTGCAATACATGCAATAATGTTACCTTGCAATAATGAATTTTTATTATTCAATAGATATCAGAGGTTACCCTATGGGAAAATGGGAAATGGTAAATGACTAAAGCGTAATTTTAAAGGGTGGAAAATGAACCAATATTATCTCATATGCTTTCTTTAGTGACTTTTGTGTATATTTCCCTGAAATTGTAAGTGTCTAATGTTATTATTGCCTGAAATTATCTTACTTTTCTAATTTAGATATATTTAGGTAATTAATTAATCTGTGTAGTAAATTTCATACATGAATACTGCTGTCTTAGTCCATTTTCTATTGCTTATAATAGAATACCTGACAACCAATTCCTATTCAGAACCCTAAAGGCCAACACCTTAAGAAATAGGATAGACAAGTGGGACCTCATCAAACTAACAACCTTCTGGAAAGCAAAAGTAACCATCAAGAGAGCAAGGAGACAGCCCACAGAATGGGAAAAAATATTTGCCAACTGTATATTCAACAAAGGCCTAACATCTAGGATCTACAAGGAACTCAAATGCCCTGAAAGGAAAAAAACAAACAGCCCCTTTAAAAAGTGGGCAAAAGACGTGAATAGACACTTCTCAGAAGAAGATATACGAGCAGCCAACAGACACATGAAAAAGTGCTCATCCTCACTCATCATCAGAGAAATGCAAATCAAAACCACACTGAGATACCACCTAACCCCAGTAAGAATGACCATCATTAATAAAACAAACAACAACAGATGCTGGTGAGGATATGGAGCAAAAGGAATGCTTCTACACTGCTGATGGGAATGCAAACTCGTTCAACCTCTTTGGAAGACAGTGTGGCAATTTCTGAAAGAACTAGAAATTGACCTTCCATATGACCCAGCAATTCCTCTGGGAATATACCCAGAGGAACTCAAATCATTCTACTAAAGAGATACCTGCACACGTATATTTGTTGCAGCTCTATTCACAATAGCAAAAACATGGAACCAACCATGTTGCCCATTGAAGCTGACTGGATGAAGAAAACGTGGTGCATATACACAATGGAATATTACACAGTCATAAAGAAGGACAAATATATGAACTTTGTAGCAACTTGGATGGATTTGGAGTTGATCATACTCAGTGATCTATCACAGAAACAAAGAACAGAGTACCATATGTTCTCACTCATAAGCGGACCTTGAAAAATTATAATACTATAAGAAAGCATTTGGCAGTAATGGGAAACTCTTAGGGGAGGGGGGTAGGATAAGCAGTTGAGGAAAACTGCTAGGGGAGGGAGGGGCATACCTCATCAACAAGGGTACCTGCATAATCAATGTTTGTATACCTAATCCTGAATTGTACTCCACATTTTTTTAATAATAATAAAAAAGAATACCTGAAACTGGATTTAATTTCTAATGAAAAGGAATTTATTTCTTATAATTATGAAGGCTAAGAAGTCCAAGGTCAATGAACTCTATCTGGTGAAGGCCTTCTTGCTGGAGGCTACTCTTGGCAGAGTTTGAGGTGGTACAAGGCACCACATGGCAAAGGGGTTGAGTGTGATAACATGCTAGCTTAGGTCTCTCTTCCTCTTCTTATATAGCCATCAATCTTACTCCCATTCATCCATTTATATCCATTAACTCATAAATGGATTAATCCTTATGGCCCAGTCATATCTTAAAGGCCCCACCTTTCAATACTACCACACTGGGGATTAAATTTCAACATGAGTTTTGAGGGGAACAAATATTCAAACCATAGTACCTGCTCCACGAGACCAGGAATTTGGTTACTGTTCTTCAGAAAGTATTTTTCCCCCCTAAGATCCAATTCTCTAAGGGTACAATTCTGGATTGAGAGACAGGTCAAAGGACTTTTCTTACCCTAATGGCTTGGGTCAGATAGAGCAAACCATGGTGTTAATGCCATTGCATGGAAACGAATGGAGGCACATCTCCAATTCCTGCTCTATGCCCTTTTCTGCTTCTGTCTCTCTGTCTCTTATCTTCTGCTTCTCCAGACTCCTTCCTAAACTTCACTTGTTCTCTTTCTTTTTTCTTTATGTCTTCAGTTTTTCAGGGACACCCGTGCCATAGTGTGCCACGATGGCTATAGCTACATGTAGGGCTATAGTGGTGCTTAGCTTAGATTTGACACCTGCATGTGTTTCTGGGCCTTCTCCCACTTTTTCCCTCATCCCCGATTCTCTGCTGCAGGCTGGGTTGCATTAGCTATCATCAAAGAAGCTCTCTAATGTCTCATTCATTCATTATTCAACAGATATTTGTGTAGCGACAATGTGTCAGATATATACCTACTATGTGTAGGAATCTGGTATTGAAAAAAACAAAGCTCCTGTGCTTATAGAGCTTAGCTTCTTGAGAGGAAACAGACAACAAACATGTCAACAACAGGTGAATATATGGGCTCTTTGATGCTTATGAGTGCTTTAAGAAAAAATAAAGCACCAATAGTAATGGGATGGTCAGAAAAGGCTATTCTGATAAGATTGTCATTGGAACAGACTTGAATGCAATGAGGGAGACAGGTACACAGGCATTATGGACTGAGGAAACAGAAACTGCAAAGACCTGAGGCAAGAGACTCTTGATGTGTTTAAGGAGAAAAGAATAGTCAGGATGGTCTAGAGAGGAGTGAATAAGGAGGAGATTCTGAATGGTGCTTTAGCGTTTGGACTGGCTGATATGGACTGGTCTCTGCCTTTTTGGCAATGAGTTGAGCTGAAAGATACTTTATCTTTTGAGAGAGGCACTTCAACTGTTGTCTTTCCATCAGCATTTCAGTAATTTTCTTGGGGTACAAGGAAGAGTGTCAAGTAGACATCTGTTGCTTTTGCCTCCTAGTGTACACTGCCTGTTCTTTGAAAACTGTATCCTGGTTTCCTTCTGTGGAATTTGTGTCTTTTCCTGACTAAGGCCAGGAGTTCAGAGGGGGCTGGAGCATGCCACTGAGGCCTCCTGCAATCAGTGCATTACATTCCCTTGTCTGTTACATTGGGGGGCCCACAGGGCCTGATCTGAACCATGAGACGCAGTGAAACTTTCGCTGGATATACTGGAAAAGAGATTTGATTTTTCTCATGAATTAATTGCCATGAGAATGCAGCATATGAAATAACTGCAGCCATCTTGAATCCATACTGGGGAGCATGTCTGATGGTAGACCCCCTTTATAGGAAGTGCAGCTCGGATAGAGAGAAGCTGAGTTTTGGTAACATAATTTGAGGCCTTGTATCAAACCTATACTTAAAACCAGAAGATATTTTGATTCTTCTGCGGGACATAAATTCCATTATTGCTTAAGCCAGGTTGAGTGGGTTTAAAACATTTTTTTTTTTTTTTTGGTCACTTGTAACAAGAGGAGCTCTATCTTATACAGGTCATATAAGATTGTATAGTGTGGTGATTAAGACCAAGGACCCTTAATTCCAAGCCTGCTGGTGACCTCTGGCAAGGTCCTTAACATAGCTAGACATAAATTTCTTCATCTGTAAAATACAAGTAATAATAGTATCTATATCACAATTGTTATGAAAATTAATTGAATATATATAACTTTGGAAGTACATTTAGGAAGTGCTTCCACACATTTAGCAAATGTCTGCTATTATGATTATGATTCTATTTTATAAAATAAGGTTTCTGCAGCTAGACTGTGTTAAGTGACTTACTCCAGTCACACACAAAGAAAGAGAGCGGAAATTAGACACCAAAACCCTTGAGGGACAGTTGCTGGCAGTTATTCATCTCCCTCAGAAGGCATTCTGAGTGCCTACTATGTTCCAAGTGGCCTGCTGGATACTGGGACTACTTGGACAAAGGTTGTAAATTCTGTGAGAACGAGGGCTTATATTTGAATATTGTATTTTCCCCTAGTTCTATTACAGGGTTATTTGCCCAGTGGGTGATTAATCAGTGGTGTTGCCTAACCTTCCCTAACACTACTCAGCCTCCCAGGGAGGGAAGGCATTTTCTGAAGATGGTTTATTTGGGGAATTAGAGATCCAAGTAGTGGATGCGAGCCCTGCTCCTGGGGCCAGGGCTCTCTTGCTAGGCCAGGCAGCACCTCTGCCCTGGAGAGTAGCAAACCCAGTGGGCAGAAGCTCAGAGCTGCCCTTCTCCCTGGCTTCCTCAGGCATCTGCTTCAGCAACTTGCTCTTAGTCTCATGATAAATTCATTACCAGAAAATGAAGCTGGAGTTTCCTAGTGACATAAAATATTGATGAGAGAAATAAGGACTAAGATAAATTATCAAATGCTACTTGCAGGCCCGGCTTCTTTTGCTCTGCCTGGTCTGCAGACATTTGTTCTTCACTCTCCCTTTTTGATTTGTGCGGCTGGGGTTTTGTCCTCTTAATAGGAAGTATATTGGAATACTAGTGAAAGTGCTCCAACCCCAGCATCACACCAGAGTGGGAAAAATAGACATGTTTCCTGGTTACTGTCAAAACTATGAAACCCAATCCTGCCACTTAACAACCTTCTGGCAGGTTCTTGGCACCCTCAGGATAGCATGCAAAAACACATCGCTCCCCTGCTCAGAAACTGCTAATGGCTTTGAATTGCTGTAGAATAAAATATAAGCGCCTTAGGATGTCATTCAAGGCCTTTTGTGGTTCCATCCTTGCCTGCCTTTTCCAACTAATCTCCCTCTGTGTTCTTGGGACCAACACACTTTAGTACACTTAGACTTTTGGATTCTCCAAAAAGGAGCATCAGCGTCGAAGCAGCTGTGCTAAGTTTCTCATCATCAAATATTCTTCCTCAACTTCTGGGTCAGTTGAAATCTACCATTCAGTGATCTATCACCGAAGCAAAGAACTGAGTAACACATATTCTCATTAATAAGCAGACCCTGAACAATTATTATAATACTGTAAGAAAGGGATTGGCACTAGTGGGAAACTGCCAGGGGAGAGAAGGGGGCACATATTATCAATAAGGGCAGCTGATCACAAACCAGGTGAAGTGGGGACCAAAGTGAGACCCAAATTTACCTGTGTACAATTACCATTTATATACCTAACCCTGAATTGTACCCCACATCATTAAAATAATTTTTTTTAAAAAAGGAAATAATACAAAATTAGAAAAAAAAATCTACCACTCAGTCAGGGGCCAGTTCAATTCACAAAAATCTTCTGTGATACTCCTACTCAGAATTAATTCATGCAAAGATAGAACAAAAGAAACATGCTTCAGCCGGGCTCGGTGGCTCAGCCTGTAATCCCGCGCCTTTGGGAGGCTGAGGTGAGTGGATTGCCTGAGCCTGCGGGTTCGAGACCCGCCTGGGCAGCGAGACCTCATCTCTACAATAAATCAAAAATTAGCTGGGTGTGGTAGCGCGCACCTGTAGTTCCAGCTACTTGGAAGACTGAGGCGGAAGGATCGCTGGAGCCCAGCAGGTCGAGGCTGCGGTGGCCGGGAGCGGCCACTGCACTTCAGTCTGGGCGACTGAGTGAGACTCCAACTCAAAAAAAAAAAAAAAAAGAAAGAAACATGCCTCATGATGGTGAGAGCATGGAGACCTGGGTATTCTCCCTCATTTCTAGTGATGTTGGAGATGGTCTTTTTACAGAGGGAGTTTAGCTATCATCCACATTTGAGAATTTATTCTAAGGACACAATCAGGAAGCTGTAAAAATTAATTTAAGTATGATGTCATTTATCATAGTATTCTTCAAAATCAGGAATCTAAAAGCCCACAAAAAGAAAATTTATTAAATAAATTATGATACATCTGTATGACAGAATGACATTTATCTACCTAAAAATTATGGTGTACAGTAGTAGTTTAGGAAAATGTTCACGATGTTTTTGTAAGTGAAAGAAATAAGATATAAAACTGTGTAGAGTGAGGGTGGGGGAAGGTTGAACTTAGAGAAAGCTTTGGAAGGATATGCACCAAAATACTGGGTTGTGAGACCATAAAAAATTTGTATATTATTTTTCTCTTACAAGCCCACACCACAGACTCCTTGCTTCTTATTTTCTTTGTTTGAAACCAGGCTTTCCTGCCTTTGCTCTCATGATACAAGAGTACTTCAAATAATACTCATACTTTTAACTCTGTAAATCAGTCCCCAGCCTCAACTGTCCAATTACATTCACTCATTTGCCCCAATTTCTCCTCCGAGGACCTTCTCTTTACTATTTCATGATGGTGGTGGCTCTCTTCCTAATATCTTCAAGTCCTAGGCTAAAGTTGTGACTTTTCATATGTGGCATATGGTCTTTGTAAAGGTTACCAATGTTGAATTCTGCAAAGAACATAGTTTTATGACTAAATGTAGGAGATCATCCCTATTATTTTTAATGTCTATAAAGATGTGGTGGTGGGTAATGGTAGTGGCTTCCTCCAGGGGTTTTTAGCCATCTTCTCTGACATGTACACATTCAAGACCCTTTGGAGGTTGTATTAGTTGGGATTATCTAGATATATTACATATGTGAACACTTACTATGAGGAATTGGCTCATAAAATTATAGAGGCTGAGAAGTCACCAGGTCTGCAGTCAGCCAGCTGGAGACCCAGGAGAGTCTATGTCTGAAGGCTGGCAGGCTTGAAACCCAAGAAAGTGGAGCTTATAGTTTGAGTCTGAAGGCAGGAAAAGACCAATGTCCTAGCTCAAGGCAGTCAGGCAGAGCTGCTTCTTATTTGGGGAGGTCAGCCTTTTTGTTCTATTCAGTCCTTCAACTCATTGGAATGAAGCCCATCCACATTGGGAAGGGCAATCTGCTTTACTCAGTCTACAGGTTCAAATGTTAGTCTCATCCAGAAATATCCTCACAGACAAACCCAGAAAAATGTTCAACCAAATATCTGGGCACTCTGTGGCCCAATCAAGTCAACATATGACAGAGACTTAAGGCCAGTCACTGGGAGATGCTCTATTGGCCATAGGTCATATACACTGACTGGTGTCATTCTTTCTCCCATTGCTCCCAACACTCTGGTGTGTCCAGAACCCTGGAAAAGAATAGATGCTTTATACAAAGTAGAATTACAGGATATCAGAGGTGTTACAACAGGGAAAGTGAGGCCCATAGAAATTGGGGAATTTGTTTAAAACTGCATGTCTTCTTAGCAGTAGAGCTAGGATAGAACCCAGGACCTGGAGACCTGGAGATCATACTGCCCTGGTGTTTGTCCTTGCAGAAGGGAGGGTAGGAAGGCACAAAAACCTTAGTCTTCATGAGTCTTAGAAAGGAGTACACCTCATCACAACTTTTGAACGTGATGTGCTCCGGTGGCCTCTTACCCCCTCCACTCCTAAATGTAGACTGCCATGTTTCCTGCAGATTTCCCAGCTATGTCAATACTTGCTGACACATGGACACATCTGTCCCTCCAAGTGAAGCTCTGATGTTATGTCAAATTGTGTAAGACAAAATAAGTTAGCTAATGTCTCTGAAAGTTTTCTGAAAATAAGAAGCATGGACCTTATATCAGGGCAGGAAATGTTTCTTCCTGTCACTTATGAGGTCCAAGGCCTAAGGGGACCAAAGGGCTCCCCTGACCAGTCCTAGAAAGGAAGGACCAGGACACTGAGAGCCCTCTTTGAGTTTATCAGTTTGGCCTATTCTGGTTCTTGCTGCCAGGTTGTTTCCTGGCTTATTGATCCTTTGCTTTTGTGACATACTCTCTTCTTTTGAGGGCAGTGTCCAGTCTACCTCATAATTTCAATGTTCAGTAACTTTGAAGGTCTTGTTCATCCTGTGATATTCTATTTCTGCATGTCAGGTCCTTATATCTAAACAGCAGAATGTATTAAAGACTAAGAAGACTGAATTTGGGATCAGGAGTACAACTAAATCTCAATGCCTCTTGTTTACTTGGATTCTGGATAACTAGAGCTCAAGCATTTTTTTGTCTCAGTCATTTAGAAAACTGACATATAGAGCTAGAGATTATGTATATTGGGACTTTTGCAGTTTTCCTTGTTGTTGCTCTTGGACTTTTTGTAGAGTTGCTAAATGTTCTGCTTAGCATTTCTTTGGGTACTAGTTTTACCCCTATTACATTTGAATGCATGTCTCTTTTGCCTCCTCGACCTCAGGGCTTCCCACTCCCCATTATTCTCTCAATTAGAAGCAGATATGCTTCCACAGCTTAGAAGCCACCACCTACTAGGAAAGAAGAAAGCCCTGCAGGACCCACATGCGCTCCCCCAACCACATATTTACCTATTTCAAGTGGGAGGGAGGGGTGTTACTGGGATCACCTATTGGGTATGTAGAAAAGGTAGGATGGAGAAGATCAAAACATTCTGGACCTTTGCAGCAGGTGAGCCTAGAATCAAATCCTAACTCTACCACTTTCTAGCTGAGGGGTCAGCCCGGTACCTGGATTACAGGTGTTCAGTAATGCCAATTTCCAGCAGTGGTTGGAAAGATTCTTAGGGTCCTTGAGAGCCAGAAGGTAACAGCAGTTAGCTGCCTTCAGTTAGTACTCAGCCCAGGAAGGAGAGCTGTGGGAAGGAGGAAGGTGGGGTTGAGTAGGGAGTCGAGATGAGAATCAGGACCTTGGGCGGTCCTTCAACTGCATGTCCATGACCCTCCTGCTAATGGTCTAGTCAACCCAAGGCTGTGGTCCTCTCTCCAACCCTCCTGGAGATCAAGGGCCTGTGCAATCACACAGACAAGGATCTCTCACTCTGACCCACAAGGAAGGCAAGGCCAGGTGTGAGGCTCCTGGGCGCCAGCTTCCTCAGCTAAACTGGTTCTCGCTTAATGGCAGGAGTTAGTGCCAAAGGAATGGGGTGAGGGGGAGGGGTATGTGAATCCTATTTAGAGTTATCCAGAGAATCTTTGCAGGTTTGGAACTAGAGAATCTGATTTTAAAACCTCTTAATGCTGCCTCTGAAAGACCACAACTACTTTCAAAGGAAGGCAGTTCTATTTGAAAGGTATATTGAACCACAGTCTTTAAAAGCCTGGGAGAACAGAACAGAATAGACAGTCAAAAATAGATGGTGGCTGAGCCCCACCAGCCTGCCCCTGCCCCAGGACATTCTGAAACACACACATTCCAATTTCCCTAGAAAACGAGGCTGGTCCTTTGCTCCTGGGGCATTGGCTTTGTCCCCTTTTCTCCTGCTCCAAGCCCTGCCTCCCCCACCCACTAGCTGGTTCTAGTCCTTGCCTGAACCCCAGCTGACTATTAGTCTCAGAGGAATTGCCATCCCTGACTCTCCACCAAACCTAAAACCGCTGGAGGAGAGTGTGCTCTGCGGGGAGAGGGCAGTGAAAGAAAAACCTCATGGCTGGTCAGCTAAGGATTCAGGAAGAAGCAATCCAAGTAGTTTTTTAAGGCTGGTGGGAATGTGAACCTGAGAGACAGAAACAGCCAAGGAGCGGCAGTGTGTGGCAGCTCTAGCCCTTACCAGGCTTGCTGAGCATGCAAAGTAAGTCTTCCTAGCTCACACACCGGTAAGTGAAAATGCTGGTTCTTGAACCCAGGCAGTCAGTGCCTTTGTCCACTTTCTTAGCTGTTACTGGCCCAGCATTTGCAAATGGTTTCTGCACAAGACCAGGTAGTAAATGATTTAGGCCTATCAGAATCTCTTGCAGGTGTCAGTGTAGGTATTCAACTGTGCCTTTGCCTTGCAAGAGTATTTCTAGACAACACTCACATGAGTGGACAGGCAGGTAATGGCACTAGGTGGCCTGAATTTGGCTTCAGGCTATAATTTGCCATGGTTGAGGGGGCAGAGAGACCTTAATTACGTTCACTGTCTGCTCCTGGTGTGATCCTGGAATCACCAGATGGGAGAGAGTTCAGATTTCCCTGCTGTAAAATGGAGATAATACCACACCACTCTGGGCACAGTTGTAAAGGATTTAATGAGATAATGTATATGAAATATTCACCCAGTTCCTGGCACATAATTAATATCAATAAATATGGTTTTTTTTCTTCTTTCCAAAGGACTTCCAAGGGCAGTTCTGAAGGAGGAAATCTCTGGTTGTCAAAACCTAGGGCAAGAATAATAATCACTAGCACTTGGCAGTCTACGATGTGCAATGTGTGTTCATGACACTGTCACATTTGGGTTTCATGCCAACCTTCTAAAGTCGATCTTGCAGATCGTAAGGCTGCTGTTATTTCACAGATGAGAGGTTGGTAACTTAGAGATAGTAAGAGGTCTGCCTGAGTCTACCCAGCTGGGTTCTTAATCTCTGAATTCCATGTATTTCATAAACTCGTCCTAGTTTCGTAACTTCCTGTGTGGCCCTGTATGAATCTCTTATTCTCTGTGCCTCAGATTTTCTTATAAAATGGAGAGGATTCATTTTCACCTTCCTGAGGTGGGAATAACAATGATTTAAAGTTTGTAAATCTCTAGTTTATTAACCCTGTGAGAAGGCTGATTTACTGCCCTTTTTAGGACTCTCGACTGCCTAAAAGAAGTCACAGCTGTTGTTCTTTGAGCCCATCGGGCCAGTGCTTTCTTCTTGTGCCCTGCTGTGTTTAAATCTCCTCCGCCCTACGTCATCCCCTGAAGTTCAATGGCTCAAATCTGCTGCTCTTGATCCTGAAAATAAAGCCAGGAATAATATGGGTGATGATGGCCAAGTACATGAACAGTATAAGATCCTGGAGGGGCACACAAACATGGGCACTTATGCCAGGTGACCTTTCTTTGTGAGCAGATACTGAGCTCCTGTGTGCAGTAGCAGGCTGTATGGCCACTGTGTGCTGTAACACACTGGATTTCATGTGTAGGGAGCTCAGGTTGGGCCAGGCTGGGCTGTTCCTGTGGCTTCCAGGCAGATATTTCCTGGAGCTGTCATTATGACCTGTGTGAGCATTTATTGTTTTTGAGGATGGCAGCAGCAGTAGCAATGGGAGATCTGAATAAACAGTTGGAATATGAACCAAATCCTTTCCTGGTATACCAGTGGAGAAAGGTGGTTTAATTTACCAAATTGCTAGATTCCTAGCTTTTCAGTGGCATGACAATATCCTGCCATCCATGCATCTTTGGGGCACTGGTTTTGAGGTTCCATTTCAAGCCTATGGTGAGTCTTTTCGGGGAAATCCCTGATGCCTAAAGAGCCTCAGTTTCCACACAACTGAATGGGAATAATGGTGTCAGGGATGTTTTAAAAATAAATAAGTTAATGAATGAAAAGATGTTTTGTAGACTGTAGGCTGAGGATCAGGCATAGGCAGTTGTCATTATAGTCTTTTATGTGCCTGTCATCCCACATGTATTTAAAATGACACCTAAGAGAGGAACTGTGCCCTAAAGAGGGGGTGGCTGAAGGTGTTATGTGTAACTCTGGCTCTTCCTGTGTTGTGCACACATCTTGGGTTTTCCATTTTAAAAATTGCTGTTCTATTCACAGAGTCTTGTTCTTTTTGGAATTTTCCCATTTCATCTCCATTAGCCCTGGGCACTGAGAGATATCACCATTTGGGTGGACTATGAAAGGTTCGTGGGACACCTCCTCTGCTGCTGCCAGAGAGCCACTGCCAGCTACTTTGTGTGTGTGTGTTTATGACAATTTTATTGAAATACAATTTACATAGGATAGCATTCATCCTTTAAAAGTATAGAGTTTAGTTTATTTTTCAAAAGTACATTTATAATGTATTGTACAATCATCACCCCATCTAATTCTAGAACATTTCATCACCCTTAAAAGAAACCATTATAATCATTAATAGTTACATCCTATTCCTTTTTCTTTCAGTCTCTGGAAACCATGAATCTACTTTCTGTCTTTATGGATTTACCTGCTCTGGATATTTTATATGTATAGAGTCTTGCAACATGAGTCCTTTGTCTCTGGTCTCTTCCACTCAGCATAATGTATTCAAGGTTCATCAAAATCATAGCATGTATCAATTCTTCATTCCTTTTAATGGCCAAATAACATGCCATTATATGAACAGAATGCATTTGTTTATCCATTCATTGGTTGATGGACATTTAGGTTGTTTCCACATTTTGCTGTTATAAATAATGCTGCCATAAACATGTACAGATTTTTGTGTGAATGTATGTTTTCAGTTCTCTTGGGTATATACCTAGAAGGAAAATTGCTGTGTCAAATAATAAATCTATTATCTTTTTGAGAAACAGCCAAATTTTTTCCAAAGTGGCTACACCATATTATGTTACTATCATCCATGTATAAGGTTTTCAATTTCTTCACATCCTCAACAACCCTTGCTATTATCTGATATTTTGAGTCTAATCATCCTAGTGGGTGTGAAGTTATTATTTAGATTTCTTTCTGGTGACTAATAATGTTAAGCATATTTTAATGTGTTCATAAAGTTACTTGCATATCTTCTTTGGAGAAATATATTTTATTTTTTTTTTATTTTTATTTTTTATTTATTTATTTTTTTTTATAATTAATCAGTATTTTTATTATAGTTTTGTGGGGTACAGTTAAGGGTTAGGTGTACAATTACGTTTCATTCAGACACCCTGTTGATAAGAGGTGTGAAT